>NW_020201236.1:61276-72069 GCF_001531365.2 Cynara cardunculus var. scolymus | reverse complement strand
AAATATATCAATTTATCATGCTGTCACGTAAACATATAATAAATAATCACATATTAGTTACCTCAGGTGATAACCAAGACCCGATTATCATATTATCCACCCCTTAAAAGAATTTCATCTTGGAATTCCTTTAATCAAAGAGCCATGGATATATTGTTCTCATTTTCGATTCTAGTTCCCAAGTTGCCTCTGATCACTTATGAAACTCTCACTGCACTTTAACCAAACTGATCTTTTTGTTTCTCAACACCCTGATCTTTCGGTTAATCACAGCTTCTGGTGTTTCCACAAAGTTCAGTTTACTGTACAGTTTAACTTCTGGAGGCGGTATAGCTAGACTCGGATCAGCTAAACATTTATGCAAGTTCGATACACGAAATGTGTTGTGGAAAAGAATAAGCTCTTCTGGTAGTTCTAACTGATAAGCCACTAGCCTAATTCGTTTACAAATTCTGAACGGCCCAACATAACTCAGACTTAGCTTACCTTTCTTTCCAAATCTAGTAACACCTTTCCGTGGAGAAATTTTTAACATGACAAAATCACCCACACAAAACTCAATCTGCTTCCGACGATTATCAGCGGTCCTGTGCTGTTTTGATTCTTTCACGGATCTGTTCAATTTTTTTGAAAGTTTCTTGAACAATTTCGGGACCCGTCAACTGCCTCTCACCTACCTCATTCCAACGTAACGGCGTTCGAAATTTTCGTCCATACAAGACTTCATATGTTGCCTCTTGGATACTGGAGTGGTAGATGTTATTATAAGAAAACTCTATCAATGGCAAATGATCCTCCCACGATCCCCCAAAGTCAATAACACAAGTTCTCAACATGTCTTCGAGAGTCTGGATGGTTCTTTCACTCTGCCCATTTGTTTGCGGATGATAGGAAGTCCTTAATCGAATTTTAGACCCCTGAGCTTTTTGCAATCCTTCCCAAAACCTTGAAGTGAAATGACTATCTCTATCAGAGACAATGGATAGTGGAACACCATGCCTAGTTACAATTTCCTTTATATAAATTTGTGCCAGCTTTTCTTAAAGAGTAGCCCTCTCTAATAGGTAGAAAATGCACAAGTTTAGATAAGCGATCAATAATTACCCATATTGTGTCATACCCTTTTGGAGTTCGGGGTAATTTCATGACAAAATCCTTTGTAATGTGATCTCACTTCCATACAGGAATCTACAAAAATTGAAGATTTCCATAAGGCTTTTGATGTTCAATCTTAACTTGTAGACACGTTATACATTGTTCCATATATTTGGCTATATCTTTCTTTAATCTGGGCCACCAATAGAAAGGTTTCAGATCTTTATACATCTTATTGGTACTTGGATGTATATAGTAATGGGACTTATGGCTTTCATTCAAAATAATTTTCCGGATAACCCCAAAACACGGTACCCAAATTCGTCCTTGAAAGCACATAATTTCTTCATCATTTAGTTCCAAAGTCAAAATCATTTTACCCAATCTTTCTGACTTCATAAAATCTTCCTTTACAACTTCATCTTGACATCTCAAAATTTCTTTATGAAGGCCAGGGGCTAGTTTTATTCTCATCGCCACAGTCTTAACGGTTCCACTTCTTTTTTTTCTATTTCAAGCATTTGCTACCATATTGGCTTTTCCTGGGTGGTATAGGATTTCACAATCATAATCATTAACAAGCTCAATCCATTGACGTTGCCGCATATTTAGTTCTTTATGGCTGAATAGATGCTATAAACGTTTATGGTCTGTGTAAATTTGGCACCTTGTTCCCAGAAGATAATGCCTCCATAATTTCAAAGCAAACACCACTGCCAGCAATTCCATATCATGAGTTGGATATTGCTTCTCATGATCCTTCAGTTGCCTAGATGTATAAGAAACTACCTTTCCTCTTTACATCAATAACATATGCCAAACATCCCTAACACTTCTTTTGAATACATTTTAGTGCTTTTAACACAGACAAAAGGCTAGTATGATGATTCTGACGATCACCATTTTCTTATTGTTAACAATAACTGACCCTCTGTTTGGCAAGATGATTATAATCATTTTCTTATTGCAAACAATACTGGCCTGATGTTCTGTCAACCAATCCATACCTACTACTACGTCAAACTCTTTCATCGGTATTGGGTACAATCGAATTGGTAACTTACACCCCTTAATAACAATAACACAGTCATTGAATACATTAGTAGCAGATTCTTGACTATTGGCAGTGTCAACTACTAATTCATCATCAAGTAGCACAAAATTTCAATCATGCAAATTGAGCAAATGGTGGTGATACAAATGAAAAGTTTTCACTTGAGTCAAACAACACCTTAGCACGTATAGAATTCAGAAGGAAGGTACGTGTTACTACATCTGGTGCGGCCTCTGCCTCATTCTTTGTCATTTGGAAGGACCGACCCTACGCCCCTCCTTGTCCTCCTCTGGATATATTAGGTCTTCCCCAAGTACCCGATACATTACTCCTCATAGTTAACTGTGGAGTTCTCAATAACGGACAGTTGGGTCGAATATGATCTAGGGAATTGCAATTAAAACATCTTCTATTGGCTGGAAAACTTCTTGATAAATGACCTGTCTCGCCACATTTGTAACATTTTCTAGGGTCCGCTTTACAGTTACCTTGATGAACCTATCGACACCAAGCACAAACTTTTTCACCGACCTTCTGTTCATATCTATTATCATATTTCACCGATTTTGACCCTCGATAGTTAGACGAAGGTCCTTCCCATTTTCTTTTCTCAATCACATTTCCCTCTATCTGTCTATTTCTGTTTTGCTCTGTAACTTCTGTCGCGTCCATAATTAGTGAAAAGGTAGTGGGGTTCATGGAGATTTCAAATTTATGGATCGAAGGTTTTAGTCCCCATATATACCTTTCTACCTTTCTGGTCTCCTACGAAATGTAATGTTCAGCAAATCGGGAATACTCGATGAATTTCTCAGTATATTCCCGAATAGTTCCATTGCCCTATTCCAACTTCTGAAAATCTTCCTATATCTGTCTTACAGCCATCTTGGGACAAAACTGATCTTTGAATCGATTCACAAATTCTGCCCAAGATAACGTTTGTAAGACATCTTTCCTAGCCAATGAGTCAACTTCCCACCAAAACAGATTATTAGACTCCAATACAGATACAACAAATCAAACTTTGTCTGCTTCTGGACATCTAATGGTGTTAAACACAGATTCGATTTCCTTGATCCAGCACATAGCCTTAACTGGATCTCTTTCTCCAGAGAAAGTTGCCGGTTTACAAGTCAAAAACATCTTGATGTCTCCTTCCTTGTTGTGAGCAACTGGAACTTAGGGATGCACTTCCACTCATTTCGTTTCAACCCTAGCAGGTATTCCTATGATAGATGTCAAGGTTTCCCTTAAATTTCCCATTTCTTCTACCAGCATATCTATTGTTATATATTCTGGATGTGGCACCTGCTCTTCTTGAACATTCCTAGAGTGAGATTCTTTATGCTCAGAATGAGTCTCAGCCTGACCCCTTCCCTGTGCCTGATTTCTTCCTCTACCCCTTTCCCTGGTTCTTCCCCGACCTCTATTTCCAGAAGTACTCGTTCAAAGATTAAAAGGTGATTCCTCTTTTTCCTCAGACTTAAGACGAGCAATTCTCTCAGATCTCCGTGTTCGGATAGACATCTGCAGATTTCAATATTGATAATCACGTATTTATATTCTCAAATATAATGAAGTATCTAAGTCCAGATATGTACCTGTAAATTCATAATTACACTGGCCAGATATAATTAAAATTTACCTTACACACTGTTCTTTTAACTCATCATAGTTATTTCCAATGGTGCTAACTATGTCCAGGACCCCTAACATGCAATAAAATAGTTCAAGTCTATGTATCATGCTTTTAAATACCTAACTTCCTTAAACTCAGAATCTGATACCACTTTTTTGTAACACCCCATAACACACATTGCATGTAACATATACCCCATTTACAAGAAATACATGTTTATATACCACATAGGTCCCAAGTACAAGAAATACATAGCTTACTGAATACATGATCTAAAAAATTCAATATACATTTCTTGTACTAATCAATGTTCATCTATCAAAAACTAGATACAACAAAGAACTGATCTTCACAAAATCATGCATACACGAAAATATCACAATATCCCCTTTCCCTTACTGTCCACAGTTCCTTCAATACATATTTAAACCACAAAAATGAGGGTTAGACCGGAAGGTCTAGTGAAATCCCTTTTTCTATGTCATTGCAGGGTGAAGATCATCAAAACTTTATTAAAATTAACTTTTCATATATAACAAATATATAAACATATAAGTTCATAATACCAATACCTTACCAATTTCCAAAGCCAATCACTCGACTTTATAAATAACATATCTAAACGAAATAGGTTAGAACCTTCCAAATTCACATAATACTACTTTAAATCTTTTCAATCAGAAACAAGGTTTACTCAAAGCTTCAGCTCATAAACCAGTTATCATCTTCTCAATAACATTCAGATTACGATTTCCAGTAAGAACCATAATGCAAAATCTTTAAATCACAAAGAAATAAAGACTAAAAATCACAGTAATCTTAAAGGATATAATATTAAGAGTTATATCACATAACACACATATACAAATGACACCTGTATCCCATGGTACACCTCTCCTTGATATTGCACCCTTATTTACTCATCAAATCTTTACAAAATATTTCAAATTAGAACAGACTAGACTCATAAATGTCCTCATGGAATATCATCCATGTTTTATCCAAAATCATTTTTATAAAAATACCCATCCTTTAATATCCAAAAGGAATAATATTCCATTAACTCAACTAATCATCGAGATGCTTTAAGTAAAAAAAATCTGGTCAAACATCAGAAATCCGGTCAACATATTGACTTGGCCGGACTTCATCTCCGGTCAAGCTTTAGCCGGACTAACAATCCGGACAACATAAGTCCACTTGTCTGGTTTACAAAACCGGACAGCATTAAAGTAACCCGGTCAAACTTTGGCCGATTTGCATATACAAATATTTTTCTAACATATTCAAATCCGATCATCACATAAACGGATTACACAACTCCGGTCAAGCCTTGGCCGGTTTATATCTAAACCGGACAACATATCAATTGGATTATATCTATTCCAAACAGCCTTTGATCATATTCCTACTTCTCCATTCAAAACCTTTATCCGATTTTTATATTTCAAAATCTCACCAACATACTAATCCAGTCAATACTATGACCGATTTCCTCTAATCCGGATAACATTGTGTCTGGTTTATAAAAAATGCGGACAACATATGTCCGATTTATAACCAAGTCCGGATGATAGTTTTCAACACAATTAAAAAATCCAAATAAAGAGAAATTACTTTACAAAATGAAATAAGATGAATAAAGTTGCTCACCTTATGTTGTTTCTTTTGAAATCAAACTTCAAAAATCTACTCAAAGAGCAATCCGAACGGCTTCTAACTCAATTCACTCTCAAGCTCTCAAAATGGAAAGAAGTTCATTTGTGAACTTCACCTTCTACTTATATCCTTCCAAAATTGGAAGGCGTCGAAAAACCCATGTGCATGCATATATACATATACCTTCTCATGCATGCATCTCCAACATATTCATGCATATATGATATCATGCATGCATTTCATTTTGTTCATCATGCATGCATATTTATGCATATTAAACTCATGCATACTAACACATTTTAGTCATGCATATTCACATTATGCATACACATTTATGCAACAAAACTCACATACTGGCAGGATCAAATATATCAATTTAACATGTTGTCATGTAAACATATAAGAAATATTCACGTATTAGTTACCACAGGTGCTAACCAAGACCAAGTTATCACATCTCTCGTGGTTACACTTCCATTACCTCTCTTGCGGTTACACAGTGAAATTCATATTATAACCCAAACTACTCATCAACCGAAGATGTAAACCGGTCAACACCAACTGGAAATATTACAATCCGGTCAACACCAACTGAAAATATTGCAATCCGGTCAATACAACCAGAGATGTTGTAATCCAGTCAACACCTCGACCGGAGTTGTAGCAGTCAGGTCGACACCTCAACCGAAATTGTAGTAGTCTGGTCGACACCTCAACTGGAGATGTAGTAATCCGATCGACACCTCAACCGAAGATGTTGTAATCCGGCTGATACTTTAGCCAGAGATGTGTCATAATCAAACAATGAATATTAACATATCAAATAACAATATAACAACTATAAACCAATGATAAATCGTATGTAGAGGACATTTGAAAAAGACACTCACCTTTGCCTTGAAGATTAGTTCTTGATGCTTTTCTTTCTACTTTTATACCTTCTCAAAGAAATTTGATCAATTTTCGAAAGTCAGAAACTTTTTCCATTCATATGCACTTGCTATAAATAACAAGTGTATAGCCGCCAATTCAAACTTTACTAAGAAATCTTTTCCATTAGAATAATCCACACACACAACTACTCATATGTACATATTTATGTACATATAATTATTTTTTTTGTTCTTTTTTAATTCTTTAAGAAACTGAATATTACAATATCCCCTCCTTGGAAGAATTTTGTTCCGTAATTCCACTAAGTAAACAGATAAGCATATTTCATTCGCATTTCTGACTCTGATTCCCAAGTAGCATCTGGTCCTTTATGATAACGCCACCAAACTTACACTAATCCGATCTCTTTATTTCGTAGTTTATTTATCTTAAAGTCAGAAATGGCTTCAAGGGTTTCTTCAAAACATAATTTCTCCTCGATCTTAAATTTTGGTAGAGGCACTGCTACAACTAGATTTACTAAACACTTCCTCAGATTTGACACGTGAAAGGTGTCATGAATACCACTTAAATCCAATGGGAGTTCTAGTTTGTAAGCTACCTCTCCAATTATTTCAATGATAAAAAAGGGTCCAATATACCTTGGGCTCAACTTTCCTTTATTTCCAAAACAAACTACCCCTTTCCATGGTGACACCTTTAACATTACTCTATCTCCAATTTGGAATTCAATTGGTTTTCGACGTTTATCTGCATACTTTTTTACCGATCTTGAGCCACATTCATTCGTTCCCGGAATTGGCAAACTTTATCCGCTGTTTGCTACACTAACTTAGGCCCCGCTAACTATTTCTCACCTATCTTATTCCATCATAAATTTTCGTCCATACAAAACCTCATGATCCCATGATCCCCCAAAACCAATAACATAAGCTCTAATCATATCTTCTAGTCTTTGGATAGTACGTTCACTTTATCCATCCGTTTGGGGATGATAAGTTATACTTAACTTAATCTGTGAACCCATCTCTCTTTGGAAACTTTTCTAGAACATAGAAGTGAATCGACTGTCTCGATCGGAAATTATCGATAGAGGAACACCATGACGTGTCACTACTTCATCAATATACAATTTTGCCAATCTCACCATTGAATACAATTCTTTTATAGGTAAGAGATGTGTAGACTTGGATAACCGATCTATAATAACCGATATGGCATCATAACCTCTCGGTGTTCTTGGTAATTTGGTTATGAAAACCATAGTAATATGATCTCATTTCCAGACCGGGATTTCTAAGGACTGCAATTAACCATACGGACATTGATGTTCTATCTTTACCTATAAACATGTCATACATTGCTCAACATGTTTGGCTATATGTTGATCCCAGATCTCTCAATAACACTTATAATTTAGTTATTAATAACCAAATTATAGTTATTTTACGAAGAAAGTTAAGAAGACTCAAAAGTAAAATATGAATATTCAAGAACAGTTTGAGCTTTAAAGGTTTTACTTTATAAATAATAAAACGTAAAACACAAAGTAACAACCTCTCAAGTATGCGCGCTTTTTACAATTGACCTAGTCGTCTATTTATACTAATTAGCTAATGCTAAGATAACTAACTATTGCTACTTTCTAGCAAATATTCTAGCTAATGAAATATGTTTATCTTTCACATGGATAATCACTATTTACAAGATAACCTATAAGTTCAGCTGTTGATTCGTCATCTCCAGCTGTCATTATTGACGTGRYRCTTTCATCCTTATCTTCAAGTCTTCAATGCATGCTTGGATGAATACTTAGAAAATCTTCTAAGTGTTAGTCTGTCCATCGTATCGATGAATACACTTTCCATCGCATCATCCATCGTTCCGCTGGTTGCACTTCGTCCATCGGTCCGATGGTTGGTCTTTCCATCGATCCAGACTTAGTTTTTTCTGCCTTGATGTCTTCGTCGGTCTTCTGGTTCTTCATCACTTATTGTTTTTCATTACTTTTTACATTTTGCATTATGGGATTTAACACTATATCTTTTTTCATGCCTGGCCACCAATAGTATTGTTTCAATTCCCGATACATTTTGTTTGTACCCGGGTGTATAGCAAAACGTGATTTTTGAGCTTTATTTAGAATACGATCTCTGAGATTTTCATAATATGGTACCCAAGTTCTATCTTGAAAATTCCATAATCCCCTACTATTCTTTGCAAATTCAGACACCATTCCACCAAGTCTTTCTTGTTTAATCTTATCCTTCTTCATAGCTTCACATTGAAATTCCTACAACTCTTCCTAAATATTTGGTAGTAACTCAACTCTTAAAGCTATAACTTTGATGGTACCACTTTTCTCTTGACGGCTTAAAGCATCAGCCACCACGTTTGCTTTTCCTGGATGGTACAATATTTCAGTCATAATCACTAACTAATTGTAACCATCGTCTTTGGCGCATATTCAAATCTTTCTGATGTAACAAATGTTTTAGACTCACTCTTATGATCTATGAAAATTTGACATTTCGTCCCATATAAGTAGTGTCTTCATATCTTTAAAGCGAACACTACTACTGCTAACTCCATATCAGGAGTAGGATACTGCTTTTCATGATCTTTCAGTTGTCTTGATGCATAAGCGATTACCTTCCCACGTTGCATTAATACACAACCCAAACCCATCTTTGATGCGTCACTATAAACCACAAAATCTTCCATTCCATCTGGCAAAGATAGAATTGGTACACTACATAACTTATCTTTTAACATTTGAAAATCCTGAGCTTGCGCTTCTTCCCACTCATACTTTACATTCTTCTTTGTCAATTTATTTAGTGGAGTGGCTATACGAGAGAAGTCTTGTATAAACTTGCGATAATACCCAGCTAATCCAAGAAAACTTCTGATTTTGGTTGGGGTCTTCGACGCTTCACATTTTTCAATGGCTTCAATCTTAAGAGGATCTACTTTGATGCCCACTTCCGAAATAACATGACCCATAAATTGAACCTCTCGCAGCCAGAACTCACATTTTGACATCTTAGCATACAATTTTCTTGTTTTAATAATTCCAAAAGTAATCGTAAATGGTGAGCATGCTCTTCTTCTGATCGCAAGTATATCATAATATCATCAATGAAGACAATGACAAATTTGTCAAGATATGGGAGACACAACCTATTCATCATATCCATAAAGGCTACAGGTGTATTTGTCGGTCCAAACGGCATAACCAATAATTCATAGTGACCATAACGTGTACAGAATGTTTGTTTTCGACACATCTTCGTCCCGAATCTTCAATTGATGATAACCGGATCGTAAATCAATTATTGAAAAATAAGTATCCCCAACCAATTGATCAAACAAATCATCAATTCTCGGAAGAGGATACTTATTTTTTATCGTTAATTTATTCAATTCCCGGTAATCAATACACATTCTCATTGATCTATCCTTCTTCTTCACGAATAACACTGGCGCACCCCATGGAGAAGTACTTGGTCAAACAAAATCTTTATCTAGCAATTCCTTCAATTGTGACATAAACTCCTTTAATTCAGATGGAGCTAATCTGTACAGTGTACATGCAACTGGCGCTGCTTCAGGTAGTAACTTAATCTGAAACTTTATCGATCGATCCGAAGGTAAACTTGTTAAGTCTTCCGGAAATACTTCCGGAAATTCCCTTACAACTGGAATATCCTCCATCTTTTTCTTTTCTTTCTTTATGTCAGTGGCATAGGCAAGAAAACTGACATATCCTATTTGTACGTACTTCTGAGCCTATAAAGCAGCGATAAGGATGGAATAATGATCCCGCTCGTCACCATAGATTATAACCGGTCATTTCCTTGATAAATCTATATGAATCATCTTCTCATTGCAGACTATATTAGCTTAATTTTAGTTAACCAGTCCAGGTAACAACCCCTAAATCCACACATTGCATATAACACATATTTCATACATAGAATACATGTTTTCACCACAAAGGTCCATAATACAAGAGTCTATAACGTGAAATACATAACTCAAAAATTCAAAAAGTACATGCTCTTGCATCCTACCATCTATGCTCCAAAAGATAGCTAATTAAGATCTTCACACAGCTAAGCACATAGGGAAGTAATTCACATAATGCTCTTTCCCTTATTATCATTACCTTCACAAACATTTTTTAAAACACAAAATGAGGGTTAGACATGTATGTCTAGTGAGGTTCCCTTTTTATATAATGGAGGGTGAAGATCACCAAAACATTAATTTCAAATAATTCATTCCATGTAGTAAAGGCTGTAAATCATATTCTCTCTTAAAAGACTTTTAATCAAAATTAATGACCATAGGCCATATTTTCCTGTAACCATAACATCAATACTATTATTTCTAATAAGAACAACATCTCTAAATCCTCAAATCACCAAGAAGTGAGAACTCCAATCT
>NW_020201236.1:60381-60861 GCF_001531365.2 Cynara cardunculus var. scolymus | reverse complement strand
TACGTCAGAGTGAACCTCGTCTATAGTTTTAACCAATCATAATCTCAAAATAGGTTTATATTCAAAATCTTTCGAGCCTTAGAACAATCTGTTCTATAAATGATTTCTCAAATCATCTAATCCTCTTTAAATCCTCAACACAGGATATCAAATCCAAAACTGCTTTTAAAGCATATTTTCTGCTTTAATCTTTTCCAAAACAGATTCAAACTTCAGAATCACAAAATATTTCYTTTAAAACTTAAACATAATAGTTTTACCAAATTCTTTTAAGTTTCAAACCATCAATACTCAAAAGCTTACAAAATCAACAGTAGATATAAACTCACGGTTTATAAACAAATCGTAGTTCAAAAACTCACAAGCTATATCAAAACAGTAGTTAAACTCACGGTTATATCAAAACAGTAGTTAAACTCACGGATATATCAAAATAGTAGTTAAACTCACGGTTATATCAAAACAGTAGTTAAACTCACG
>NW_020201236.1:54658-59986 GCF_001531365.2 Cynara cardunculus var. scolymus | reverse complement strand
AGTAGTTAAACTCACGGTTATATCAAAACAGTAGTTAAACTCACGATTATATCAAAACAGTAGTTAAACTCACGGTTATATCAAAACAGTAGTTAAACTCACCTTGTTATAACARATTATGTAGTAAAAGATCACACAACAAACGCAGATTCTTTAAAACACCGGTTCTTTCTAAAGAACACCTTCACCGTCTTAAAGTTTTCTTTTTAAGAAATATCTCTTCTTTCAAAACAAGGAATGATAAGATAAAATTATCTTGTCTTATCTTTATATTTATACTCCTTTCTAAGATACCAATACTTTACTTCATCACTAAGATACCATTACTTTACTTCATCACTAAGNATACTCCTTTCTAAGATACCAATACTTTACTTCATCACTAAGATACCATTACTTTACTTCATCACTAAGCTACCATTACGTTACTTCATCACTAAGATACCATTACTTTACTTCATCACTAAGATACCATTACTTTACTTCATCTCTAAGATACCATCTACTTATTATTATACTGCACCTGCACCTTACCTATTATGGTATGCAATTTATCACATATATACACATATATAACATAACATTTGCATGTATCCTCTTACGTTCATCATGTCTTTACACATATATCATCCATGTATATTATTTTATCATGCATACCATTAGATATTCAAATATTATTCACGTATAATTTTACCTCAACCCAGATTGTCTGAAACCGGGTTATAACATTCTTCCCCCCTTAAAAAGAATTTCGTCCCGGAATTCATTTAAATAGCCATGGATAACGGGTTCTCATATCTGATTCCAATGCCCATGTTGCTTTTGTACCCTTATGAAAATGCCAGTGTACCTTGACTAGACTGATCTCTTTATTTCTTAGTACCCTGGTCTTTTGTCTGTTACTGCCTCTGGGGTCTCGATAAAATTCAACTTTTTATCAAGTTTGATATTGGGAAGTGGTATCACTAAGCTCGGGTCTGCCAAACACTTGCATAAATTCGACACATGAAAGGTACTATGAATTAGGCTGAGTTCCTCTGGCTGTTTCAACTGATCGGCTACCTGCCCAACCCGTTTGCAGATTCTGAATGGTCCAATGTATCGTGGACTTAGTTTTCCTTTCTTCCCAAATCTCATAACACCCTTCCATGGAGATATTTTTAACATCACAAAGTCTCCTACATTGAATTCAATCGACTTTCTTCGTTTATCGGCATAACTTTTTTGTCGATCTTGGGCAGTCTTAATCCTTGCACGAATTTGCTCAATCTTTTCAGAAGTTGTCTGCACAATTTCAGGACCTGTCAACTGCTTTTCACCTACCTCATTCCAACATAACGGCATTTGACATTTTCTTCCATACAAGACTTCATAAGGTGTCGCTTGGATGCTGGAATGATAACTATTATTGTAGGCGAACTCTGTCAACAACAAATGTTCCTCCCATGATCCCCCGAAGTTGATGACACAAGTTCTCAACATGTCTTCGAGAGTCTGGATGGTTCTTTCACTTTGCCCGTCCGTTTATGGGTGGTAAGCCGTACTTAATCTGATCTGTGTTCCCAAGGCTTTTTGCAGGCTTTCCAAGAATTTTGAAGTGAAGCGACTGTCTCGGTCAGATATAATGGATAGTCGAACACCATGTCTAGTCACAATTTTCTTGATATAGATTTGAGCCAATTTTTCCAAAGAATATGTTTCTTTAATTGGTAGGAAATGTGCGGATTTTGATAATCGATCCACTATTACCTAGATTGCGTCATAACCTTTYGGAGTTCGGGGTAACTTCATGATAAAGTCCATTGTAATGTGATCCCATTTCCAGACCGGTATTTCCAATGATTGTAGGTTTCCATATGGTCTCTGATGTTCAATTTTTAACTTGTAGGCAAGTTAAAATCACTCCACATGTCTTGCTATGTCTTTCTTCAGACCCGGCCACCAATAAAATACCTTCAAATATTTATACATATTGTTGGTACCTTGATGGATTGAATAACGAGACTTGTGGCTTTCATTCAGGATGGTTTCTCGTGTATTTCTAAAAACTGGTACCTATATTCGACCTTAGAAACATAAGATTCTTTCCGTATTCAGTTCTAAAATGAAAATCATCTTTCCCACTTTTTCTACCTTCACATGTTCATCCTTAATAGCCTGTTTCTGATGGTTCAAAAATTCTTGGTGAATATCAGTAGTTAGGTTAATTCTCATTGCTACCGATTTGATAGTTCCACTTCTTCCTTTTCGGCTCAAGGCGTAGGCTACCACATTGGCTTTTCCCGGATGGTAGAGTATTTCACAGTCATAATCATTAACAAGTTTGATCCATCGATGCTGCCTCATAATTCTTTCTGGTTGAACAAGTGTTGTAGGCTCTTATGCTCAGTATAAATTTGGCACTTTATTCCCAAAAGATAATGTCTCCATATTTTTAGAGCAAAAACCATACCCTCCAATTCCATGTCGTGAGTTGGATATTGCTTTTCATGATCTTTTAATTGTCGAGATGCGTATGATATTACTTTTCCTCTTTGCAACAAGACACAACCCAAACCTAACTTTGAGGCATCACTGTATACCATGAAATTTTCAGTTCCATTGGGTAAGGATAGTATCAGAGCACAACACAGATGGTCTTTTAATAATTGAAAGACTTTCTGCTGTTCTTCTTCCCACTAAAATTTGATATTCTTTCGAGTTAATTTTGTCAAAGGACGGCTATTTTAGAGAAATCTTGGATAAACTTGCGGTAATAGCCTGCCAATCCCAAGAAACTTCGAACTTCAGATGGTGTTTTTGGTGCCTCCCATTTTGCAACGACTTCAATCTTTGCTGGATCTACTTTTACTCCAGCCTCGAATATGGCATGCCCCAAAAATTGGACTTCTCTAAACCAAAATTCACACTTTGATAGTTTAGCATACAACTTCTCTCTTTTCAAAAGTTCAAGGATTAATCGAAGATGTTTTGCTTGTTCTTCTTTGGTTTTAGAGTATATGAGAATATCATCGATTAATACAATGACAAATTTATTGAGGTATTCTCTACATGCTCGATTCATTAAATCCATGAAAGCTGCAGGTGCGTTAGTCAAACCGAACGACATAACTAGGAATTCATGGTGCTCGTAAGTCAATTTTGGAGAAATTACTGACTCCCACCAATTGATCAAACAAATCATCAATCCATCTTTCTTTTTCACAAACAAAACTGGAGTTCCCCATGGTGAAGTACTCGGCCTGATAAATCCCTTGTCCGAYAAATCCTTCAATTGTGTAACCAGTTCTTTTAATTCTAATGGAGCTAATCTGTATGGTGCTTTCACTACAGGTGCTGCTCCAGGTATTAAATCAATCCCAAATTCTATAACTCTATCTGGAGGTAATCCTGACAAGTCTTCTGGAAAGATTTCAGCATAATCACTGACAACCGGATTTAATTCTTGCTTATGCTTTTCTTTCTTGGCCTCGATTACATAGGCGAAAAATCCTTGGCATTTCTTTTGGATACATTTTATGGCTTTCATAACTGATGAGAGACTGGGGTGAGGATTCTGATGATCACCATAAATAACCATTGTCCCTTTGTCTCGCAATAATATTTTAATAATCTTCTTATTACAAACAATGCTACCCTGATTCTCGGCCAACCAATCCATTCCCACTGCTACATCGAAATCTTTTATAGGCATGGGAAACAATCTGATGGGTAGCTTGCAACCCTCAATCATGATAGTGCAGTTTTTAAACACATAATTCACAGATACTTGACCGTTAGCAGTATCAACTACTAACTTCTCGTCAAGGGGCATAGAATTCATACCGGCATATAAGGCAAATGATGGGGATAAAAACGAGAAGTTTGCACCAGAGTCAAATAACACTTTAGCATGTAATGAGTTCACGGGAAACTACTTGTAGATTCAAAGTTAATAAACATATTTTCACATTCCCAAAATATAATAAAGTATTCAAGTTCATTTATGTACCTGTAGATTCAAAATTACATTGGCCAGATGTAATCCGAAAATACCTTACACACTGACCTCTTAACTTATCATATTTATTCCAAAGGTGCTAACTATGTCTGGGACCCTAATATGCAATAAAACAGTTTAAGTTTAGGCATCATGCATGTGAATACCTAAATCTCTTAAACTCAAGCTCTGACACCAACTTCTGTAACAACCCCCAAATCCACACATTGCATATAACACATATTTCATACATAGAATACATGTTTTCACCACAAAGGTCCATAATACATGAGTCTATAACGTGAAATACATAACTCAAAAATTCAAAAAGTACATGCTCTTGTATCCTAGCATCTATGCTCCAAACCATGGCTAATTAAGATCTTCACACAGCTAAGCACATACGGAAGTAATTCACATAATGCTCTTTCCCTTATTATCGTTACCTTCACACATATTTTTTAAAACACAAAATGAGGTTACACATGTATGTCTAGTGAGGTTCCCTTTTTATGTAATGCAGGGTGAAGATCACCAAAACATTAATTTCAAATAATTCATTCCATGTAGTAAAGGCTGAAAATCATATTCTGTCTCAAAAGTCTTTTAATCAAAATTAATGACCATAGGCCATATTTTCCCGTAACCATAACATCAATACTATTATTTCTAATAAGAACAACATCTCTAAATCCTCAAATCACCAAGAAGTGAGAACTCCAATCTGTTGTAATCTTAAAAGATATAATAGGAATAGTTATACCATGCACACACAACGACCATCCTTATTACATCCATAATTTTCCCTTTATAGCAACAGCTAWCCATCRCACACAACGACCATCCTTATTTCCCCTGAAAATCTTATGAACTATTTCATCCAATGACAGGCTGCAGGCATAACTGTCAGACTCATTCATAGTTTTAACCAAAATCTATAGACTATTTCATCCAATGACGGAACAAAGTCATATACGTCAGAGTGAACCTCGTTTTTAGTTTTAACCTATCATAATCTCAAAATACGTTCATATTCAAAATCTTTCGAGCCTTAGCACAATCTGTTATGTAAATGATTTCTCAAATCATCTAATCCTCTTTAAATCCTCAACACATGATATCAAATCCAAAACTGCTTTTAAAGCATAGTATCTGTTTTAATCTTTTCCAAAACAGATTCAAACTTCAGAATCACAAAATATTTCCTTTAAAACTTAAACAAAATAGTTTTACCAAATTATTTTAAGTTTCAAACCATCAATACTCAAAAGCTTACAAAATCAACGGTAGATATAAACTCACGGTTTGTAAACAAATCGTAGTTCAAAAACTCACAAGTTATATCAAAA
>NW_020201236.1:38169-54408 GCF_001531365.2 Cynara cardunculus var. scolymus | reverse complement strand
AAGATACCATTACTTTACTTCATCACTAAGATACCATCTTACTTCATCACTAAGATACCATCTTACATCATCACTAAGATACCATCTTACTTCATCACTAAGATACCGTTACTTTACTTCATCTCTAAGATACAGTTACTTTACTTCATCACTAAGATACCATCTTACTTCATCAYTAAGATACCATMTTACTTCATCACTAAGATACCATCTTACTTCATCACTAAGATACCATTACTTTACTTCATCTCTAATAGATCATCTTACTTCATCACTAAGATACCATTACTTTAATTCATCTCTTAAGATACCATCTTACTTAATCACTAAGATACCATCTTACTTCATCACTAAGATACTATTAGTTTACTTCATCTCTAAGATACCATTACTTTACTTCATCACTAAGATACCATTACTTTACTTCATCACTAAGATACCATCTTACTTCATCACTAAGATACCATTACTTTACTTCATCTCTAAGATACCATCTACTTATTATTATACTGCACCTGGACCTTACCTATTAAGGTATGCAATTTATCACATATATACACWTACATAACATAACATTTGCATGTATCCTCTTACGTTCATCATGTCTTTGCACATATATCATCCATGTATATTATTTTATCATGCATACCATTAGATATTCAAATATTAGTCACGTAAAATTTTACCTCAACCCAAATTGTCTAAAACCGGGTTATAAGAGTCCATGCCCATGATTATATCAAATTCCCTTAAAGGTATGGGAAATATTTGAATAGGTACCTCACACCCTTCTATACTTTTGGAACAATTATCAATCATTTCCTTAACTGACACTTCACTATCATTTGTTGTTTCCACTAAGAATACCTCATCTAACGTTTTAGACTCTAAGTGTGCATAACTAACAAATGATGGCGATACGAAGGAAAGATTTGCACCAGAATCATAAAAAACTTTGGCACATACTTAATTAACAAACAATGTGTCTGTCACCGCTTCAGGATGTCCTTCTGCCTCGCTTCTCATCATCTAAAAGGCTCGTCCTCTATCAATTGTCTCATCACGTCGTATTTCCCCACGACCACTCGGAGCATTACGATTAACTGCTGGCCCGCGGTTAGGTGTAACATAACCAGATGCTCGGCCCCCTAAATACCCAGATCCTCGGCCACCAAAAAAACCATATCCTCGTTCCTTAGCTTGCAGACAATCAACGTTCACATGCTGAGAGGAATTGCAGGTAAAACATTTTCATGCCATTCGACAGTCTCGAGCTATATGACCTGATTCCTGACATTTAAAACATACTTGTGACTCTGTATTGCAGTTTTCTTGATGTGCTTTCTGACATCGTGCACATGCCTTATCAGTAAACCTTAGGGCTGGTCGATTCAAATTTTCAGTAAACTTTGGTCTATGAAAATCAATCGTTACGGCTTCTCCTTTTCTTTTATCCTCGACTCTTTCTTGAGGTTGGCGGTTAATATCCTGTTCTAGAATTTTTGCAGCGTGAACCGCTTCCTGAAATGTTATTGGATTTGTATATATCATATATTTTCAGATATTAGACTCCAAACCTCATATATACTTTCTAACTTTACTACTTTCAGATACAATATACGCTTCAGCAAACCGAGACTGTTCCATGAAAACTTCTATATACTGACGAACTGACATGTTTTCTTGTTCCAAACGAAGGAAATCATCCTCTAACTTTCGAACAGCTGCTTCAGGACAATATTGCATCTTAAATTTCATCACAAATTCCTCCCACAACACAGTCTTTATAATATTTGGATCTGAACTTGACAAAATCTCCCACCAATATAGGGCACTTGACCTTAGTCGACACACAACAAACATGACTTTATCTTCCTCTACACTTTTACTGATTTGCAGACATAATTCAACTTCTTTATGCCAGCTCATGGCCTTAACAGGTTCACGTTCTCCAGAACATTTAGGAGGTTTACAAGCAAGAAACATCTTGATATCCCTTCTTTTTTGAAATGAGGATGAAGTAAGGGGTATAGATGTATTTGTTGCCAGTGTACTAGCTCCGGTTTCTTTCTGATAATCTAGATCTCTTACTTCTTTCGGATTATTTTGTGCCGAATGTCCCAACAAACTTACCAAATTCTCTTGAAATTTTCCCAATTCGGCGGCTAACATTTCCTGGGTAATAAAACCAGGATTAAGAGCATTACTTCTACCTTTTGCTCTACCTCTTCCACAGCCTGACATAGAGCTCTCTTTTGCTGATAATTCATGTTCCACATGGGTTTCTTGTTGAGTATTTCATCCCCTTTCTCGACCCCTTCTCCGATTTCGTGTTTCGATAGTCATAACATTTTTTGGGTCCTCTTGTTTGTTTATCATTCCTCTTCCCCGACCTCTTCCATGGCCAGTAGAGGTCCTTCCCGATCGATTATGATTATCTGCCATTCTTTTCTTAATATTCGTATTACTTTAACGTCCTTTCTGTAACAATAAATACATATATGATTATTCACATACCAAAGTATGATAGCATGTTTACCCATGGGTCAAGTATTTGTAATTCAAGATTACATTAATCACATGTAATTTAACTTTATCATACTTATCATCAAAATAGGTTTAACTATACAAATTCCCATGTTCATAGTCCCAGTGAAACCAATTATCACATATTCCACACCTCTAGTTTAAGTCTTAGTATCAAGAAAATACCCAGATCCCTTAAACTAAGGCTCTGATACCAACTGAAACAACCTACAAATGCAAATAACAGCACGATTTACAAAGTTTACTCATACATTAGTAATTGATCTAACAAACATCATAGCTCATTCTAGGATATGTTTACATGGCAAGAGAAAGTACAAATTAACAAAAACTTTAACAATTACAACACAATTATTTCAATCACACTTCATTACATTTTTCCCTTGCCTTTGTCCTGAGATGATGGATGACCTGTAAAACAGATTAGTCCAATAATTGAGCGTTAGACCAGAAGCTCTAGTGAGTATATTTACCTTAAACAACATGTGTATATCGCAAATTCCAAGATATAACAAAAATGGATCTTAGTATAACATTTCATCTTTCCTCTCTCGTGGTTACACCGCCATTTTCTTTCTCGTTGTTACACCGTGATTTCCTCTCTCATGGTTACATAACCGTTTCCTCTCTTGTGGTTACACTGCCATTACCTCTCTTACGGTTACATGGTGAAATTCATATTATAACCCAAACTATAGATCAACTAGAGATGTAATCCGGCCAACACGAACCGAAAATATTGCAATCTGGTCAACATCTCGACCAGAGATGTAATATGGTCAACACCAACCGAAAATATTGCCAACCAGCCAATACAACCAGAGATGTTGTATTCTGGTCAACACCTCAACCGGAGTTGTAGTAGTCAGGTCGACACCTCAACCGAAGATGTAGTAATTCGGTTGACACCTCAACCGGAGATGTTGTAATCCGGTTGATACTTTAGCTAGAGATGTGTCATAATCGAACAATGAACATTTTAACATATGAAATAGCAATATAGCAACTATAAACCATTGATAAATCGTATGTAGAGGACATTTGAAAAAGACACTCAGCTTTGCCTTGAAGATTAGTTCCTGATGCTTTTCTTTCTACTTTTATATCTTCTCAAAGAAATTTGATCAATTTTCCAAAGTCAGCAACTTTTTCCATTCATATGCACTTGCTATAAATAGCAAGTGCATAGCCGCCAATTCAAAATTTAATAAGAAATATTTTCCATTAAAATAATCCACACACACAATGAAATACCTAGATTACATAAACACGTATAAAGGGGATAACTGCAACGTATTTCCGAATGTGTATGTTACACACAACTACTCATATATACATATTTATGTACATATAGTTGTTATTATTACTTTTTAATTCTTTAAGAAACTGAATATTACACTATATGGACCAAATCAGGCCGATTTTGCAAACAATGATGTCTATATTGTATGTTTGAAACTTCAAGGATGAAAATTGTTATAACCATCAAATGTTGGGACCCAATTTGTAGTTTACTCTAAAAAAAAAGTAGCAAAAACTACCCTAAACTATTCCTTCTAACCATAGGGTGCGACGGTCATACAAGCAAGATGGACACTTGTACAAAAGTTCATTGATTCAAAGTCATTTTGTTCCAAGGCTTTTACACTTCCTTTGGTTGCCAAATGTAACTCATTTCCTTAACACCCCGCTCTCCAACCATCTTCATTTTAACCGTTTTGTTTCTCATATGAAACAAATTATTCGTTCTCATATGAAACAACAATAGTTTTTGTTACCCTAGTTTCATACTGATCTTGTTTCACTTACGAAACAACATGTTGAATTTTTAAAAAGACTATTCAAAACAATGACATAAACTACTTAAAGAAACTATTTCAACTTACGTATATTGTTTCATATGTGACCATCAAAATAAAACTAAGTTAAAAAACTACATAAGCTAATGGTTAAACAAACAATTTCATCTTACATAAATTGTTTTATATGTGAAATATCAAAATATACCTAAATTAAAACGCACAGTGTACATAATAACAACATAATTCTTAAAAAAAATCAACTTACACATATTATTTCATATGTAAAATATCAAAAAAAAATATTAAGAAAAACAATATGCCTATTAAAGGACATAAACTAATGTTTGAATTTACATGTAAAATTTCATTAATAAAACATATTGTTAATCCTAAAATCTTATAATCAAATGCTAAAATAATGACAATAAATCTAACCTAAATCCATAAGGATGATTGAAAAAACTAGAGATGATTCAAGATATGTTTTATCGTGTCTCCAACGTACTTGGTTGATTTCGCATCTTCATTTCATTGTTGATATTGCATCTGATTTTGTTCTTGATGGTCAACATTGGCATACTTCTATCTCGGCAAGCTATCTATTTTAGATAAATGTGTCTACGCTAGTTGGGTAAATGTGTTTATGCTAGTTGCTGGTTTGGTCTCCCTTCAAGCAGTGACACCCAAACCTCGTATATATATCATCATTTCTAATTGTATCTCTTGTTCTCTAGACACCCATCCATTTCACAGTTTATGTTTCTATTAAATGCTCGGCTGGTGTACATGCTTTCTTTGGGTAATCCAACATTTTACCACAAAACTCAGTTGGTTTCATCACGGTCCTATTGAACTTATCTGTCACATCCAGGGCTGCTTTTAAGACACTTGATAATTTTCATCAATTATTTTCACCCCATTAAATCATGAAATTTAAATCTTTATCAATCACTCTACGATTGATCCCAAACGTTGTAAGACTTGATTCGTAATTACCATGCCATACATGATTACAGCTACTTTCATGTCCCTATCAACACCAATGTGTGTGAAGCATCATGAACACACCTCTATAACTAAACCTGAGAGTTAAAGGTTTCATGTTTTTTCTTAAACCTCTATGAGGGAAGAAAAGCGTAACTTAGTATATCACATAACCAATACGAGTTAAAATTAGTATATTATTCCTTATATGAAGGATCATGTGAGAATAAGAGTTAATATGGGAAGTGTAAGAGGGATTTGGACCCTTCATCATGTTTAATCCAAAAACAACCCATGAATTGCGCTTTTGAAGCGAATTGATCTTGTGTATCTAACTAATGTTGATCAAATAGTTCTTTTCTACTTGGATTGATCTAAGATTGGAGATCTCTTCTTACTCTTCTCGACATAGCCTTAATTCCAACTAGAACCCAACCCTTGTTCTTTAAAACTCTAAAAGGTGTTCCTCCCTTGATAGTTAGAAGGCATAATTTTTTTTGCATTATGGTGCTAACAAGGAATTTTAATAGGCATCCATATTTTGCTCTTGAAGTAAAAGTACAAAACCTTGTTGTGTGATCATTCTACATTCTTGTCATGCTTGGAAAATTCTCCAAAATACTAAACCTGTGAATAAATATCATCTTTGTGTAAGACTTTGCTTGCTCATTCATTGCCGGATCTTACATCTTTTCTTCCTTGGTTGCAAGGCGGCTTCCTAATACAAAGAGGTTAAATTTGCAACCAGTGGGTGTTGAAGTTGACAGTGTAGGAGCAGTGAAGGTACTTTTAATAAACCCTCTAACTTTATTTCCGTCGGTTTTGTTTTGTTGGTGGTCGAAATGTAAGGAATAAGATAAACATTTGATTCTGATTGCCATTGTGACTCATAGACTGACTAGCCTTTGGGTCAAACACTTGGGGCAGCTAGGTTGTATCTGAGAAAAAAACATAAATGTCACTGCATCAAAGAAAAAGGAAGAGGCATTAATTGAATTTTATATAATTTCATGGATTAATGTTGCCTGAATCCATTTGTTGATCGAAACCCTCTCAGTGATTTGATGATAATTCTTTATACTTAGCAAAAAATACTTAATTCTGTTTTTGTTCAGTTTCAGGGATTATCACTGAGTCTGTTCAGTGATCGTTAAACATGTATTGTAAACTTCTTTAAAGTACAAGTATTCTTCAAGAAGACAAAACTCATACCAAAGGAACCTTCAACAATGTCGAAGATATAGCTGAAGATAGAGACAACAGTTCATAATCTAGAACGGATTCAGTGGTAACAAGTGTATCTACATCAAGTGTAAAATCAGACCAACATTCAGCAATCAAATGACTCTTTCTCTACAAGATTATTTTTTATCTTATCCTTCTGCACACAAAGGACAACCCCATACCTCACACAGTAAAGCACATGTACAAAGTTACTCTATTGTCTCCAAGCATGCTTATACTTTGTAAAAGACTATCATTCATCGTAAAACCACATTACTCTTATTTGTAAAAGTAATGAAAAATGTACTACGTATGGAAGTCTGGAGCTCGATGGAAATCCAAAATAAGGAGCTGAAAAGATTCTAAGTACTGAAGACAAACAAGAGATGCAATGAAGATCTAGAGTGGCTATGAAGACCTGAAATACTTCGCCTGAAAATCATCATCTTATGAATAGTTCATCAGGTCGATGAACTTAGCGTCACAGATATACGCTAGGAAGAAGATACATGAACTGAAGAATCTTCAAGTGTCACAGATATACGCTAGGAAGAAGATACATGAAGATTCCTGATTGGACATGCTACCAAAAGTAATTCTAGGTAGTTAGAGATCACCTCCATCTTTCTAGATAGATATATTTTCCTTGTTTATCTCATAGATATTTTATACTACACTCTTATATCTTAGACTAGATTTCTAGTATAAATAACATTCATATGTCTTGTAAAACGTTGATACCTTCTCATTATTGTTACTATAGTGAAATCATTTGAAAGCTTCATATGTTCTTGAATATTGTTTAAGTTGTTATTCACTTTCATCATCCAAACAAAAGATTTCGGTTCTGATACTCAAATATTCGTATTAAACTTTGAGATCTGGGATTAACAATTGGTATCAGAACAAATTGATTGATTTTCTAACAAAACGATCAATTTGAATCTAAGCATTCAATTCTCTCACTTTTTTTTCCTTCATGTTCTATGAAAATTTCTCTAAATCCAACTCCAATGGCCAACTGGAATTCTACATATAGTGTTGGATCTCTCACCAAACCCCCAACTCTTCAACGTGAAGAGTATCGCTAATGGAAGATAAGAATGATAAACTTCTTCGAGGGGTTAGACATAAATATTTACTTATGTCTTGGAAGACCATTATATACCCAAACTCTAATTCCCAGAGTACCTGGAACTGCCACCACTGAAGAAGTTGTTGGTTACTATGTGGTAAAAGATGAAATTGCATGGGACGAAGAACACATTGAAAGGGTGGAAGTTGACAAGAAGGCAAAGAGATTGTCAATTATGGCAATCCCAAATGAGATTTTGCAAGCTCTAGATGCCTACACTGTAACACCCCACTTTCCATATTTACATATAAACATGTACTTCATATAAATAGAAATACAAATTACACTACACTGGCCCCACTTGTACAAGAAACTTATATTACATAATTCACAACTCAAAAATTCCAAAATAATATTCTTGTACAATCACATCTAAACAACATGTATTCACAAAAATCTATCACATAACAGGTTGATCTCCAAAAACAGCAGATATGCACATTAGAAAAATAATTACATTTTCCCCTTCCCCATATCCCTGGACTAAGTCAGACCTGCATTGCATTTTTTAAAAGACAAAATGAGGGTTAGACCATGATGTCTAGTGAGATAACCCTTTCTTTGCAATTACAGGGTAAAGATCACCAAATAGTTGTTTAAAGTTCACATTTGAATGCTCAACCACTTTCAATAAATATAACTTCAGTAAAAAATGAACTGCAAGTTATAAAACGATCTTACTACATAAGAAGAATAACCAATCAACTTCTCACAAACATCTAAAATATAACTCTCAAAGCTAACAAGTCTCGACTATTTAGAGATTGTAGTCTCAACCTCCGCAATCATATAAAAGAATACCAATAATTATCAATCACTACAATTCTTGGTTATTATTAAAACTTTTAAGATACAACCATATTTAAACTTAAATGAAAACTGATTAAATAATAACCAACGACCCTCCGGGTTTTATTTCAAATCACTACTCTTTTGAATACTCAAAATATGATATCTCAAAATCATTTGAAAACACGGCAGTTAATGCCTCTGGCTATAAGCCATTTTTCCCTTCTCAATAACATAATTGTTATCATTTCAATAGGAGCAATATTCCTAAGTCTTCATGTCACAAAGAAATGTTGACTCAAAATTATCGCACCTTACGGATGTGACAACAAGAGCTATAATAGTAACAACACACACAAATGCCACCCTTATCCAAATGTACACCTCTTCTTGACATGTCATCCTTATCCCATGGTACACCTCTCCTTGATATACCACCCTTGTTTCCACCTCAAATCAACAGATAAATTTGTAGTTTTAGCCAATAATGGCCTCAAAACTGTTTCATATCATAAACTTATCTCAAGAAATCTCATAGTTCTTAAAAATTCATTTCTTAATCTCAACTCAAAACAAATTTCTCATTATAATTTTTTTGAAAGAAACAACAATATCTTTTCTCAACTTACGTAAAAATTTGAAAGATACAAACTCTCTTTTTCCAACCCAAAGCAGGTTAGAAACACTTAGAAACTCTACACGTTTAATCCTTTCATCTCAGGAATGATAAAAGACCCAATCCGCACAACACCTGTCTGATAAGGGTCTTCAGCGGACAATACTTCATCTGGTAAAGTCCTCACTAGACGATACATGAAAATACAACTTACTTATTTGGTTAAGGCATGACCGATAAGGGCTCTCATCGGACAACATTTATGTCCAATAACAGGCTCTTATAGGACCATGCATTTTATAAGAACACATATAACATACACATAACAACAATGTAAGATATGAAAAACCAGTATTTACCAACAATAGTATAAACTAAATTCAAAGGATTGTTGGCAGAAAAAGTCATCTAGTGCAAATACATAGAGTTTGAAGATGGAGCATCAACTATCAAATAAAATCAGAGCTTCAATTTTGCTCAATATAACACACAAACCTTCACTTTCTGTTCTTTACAAAACTTTCCGAAAATGGCAAAGAAACTTTTCTTTTAAAAAACTTACCCCTTTTATACTTGCCAAAAGAGGCTGTTTAAGAGAAAATATAAAATCCTTATTTTCCTATCACATACCTCATGCATACACACAAGCACCTATACATCTTATTTTTTGCATGCATAATAACATATACATACACATATAATATATATACATATAAAATATGCACATACTTACATCAACATTTTCATGAATGCCTATACCCATATGATCAATTTTAACAATTAATCACGTACTCAAATAATCATGTAACCAATTAGTCAAATAGTTAGCTCCAAGTATATAACTGGAACCCAATTATCACAATATCCACCCCTCAAAAGAATTTCATCCTGGAATTCATTCAATTGAACAACCACAGATACTTGGCTCTCATTTCTGATTCTAATTCCCAGGTTGCATCTGAACCTTTATTGAAATGACACTACACTTTTACCAGATTAATCTCTTTGTTCCGTAACACTTTGGTTTTCCGATCAGTGACAGTCTCAGATTTATCCACAAAGTTCAGCGTGTTGTCCAATTTCACCTCTGGTAATAGTACTGCTAGACTCAGATCAGCTAAACACTTTCGTAGATTAGACACATGGAAAGTGTTATGAGTCAAACTGGTATGCAAACAATCTGATTCGTTTGCAGATTTTGAATGGTCTGATATACCTCGGACTGATATTTCCTCTCTTACCGACTCTAACAACACCTTTCTATGGAGAGACTTTCAACATCACATAATCTCCTACTAGGAACTCAGTCGACTTACTGCATTTGTCAGCATAACTCTTCTGGCAGTCCTGAGCTATTTTATTTCTCTCCTAAATCTGTTCAATCTTTTCAAAAGTGACTTGAAAATTTTCTGGACCCGTTAACTATCTCTCACCTATTTCACTTCAACATAACGGTGTTATTGCATTTTCGACCATATAAAACTTCATACGGTGCCACTTGGATGTTAGAGTGATAACAGTTGTTGTATGCAAATTCAATCAATGGCAGGTGGTGTTTCCAGGATCATTCGAAGTCAATAATGATACGATCAATTAACTCAGTTTTGGATATTAATCAAATACTCTGGATGATCTTTAAAACATTAACAGTGCAGCAGAAACAGTAAAAACAAACAGAGTAAACAATCAATGAAGAACACAGTTGATGAATGATGAACAATGAGAGAGTAGCTTCAAATGATTTTCAATTGATTGAAAATGTTAACAATACAATATGGAAGCACACTGAATTACAAAGGCCTACGCTGCTATTTATACTCGTTCCTAACGGCTTTTCTGAYATGACCTAGACGTACAAATTCATCTAAGTCGTTCAAATAAAGCAGATTACAAACATAGTCACGTGATAAGAACGAGCAGCTAACTAACCTAAGTAAAACAGTAAAGAAGTTATTCACAGAAGTTAAAACTGCAGACCCTCTGTGAGCCATCCCAGAGGCTCTGCTGGATGTGACTTGAGAGCACTTGATTCCAGAGGATCATCTTCCAGAACCTCTGTGATAGACAACAGAGGTTCTTTCATCTTAGACTTGTACGCTTTGTTTACAGAGGACCAGTTTCCAGAACCTCTGTGATAGACAACAGAGGTTCTGTCACTCTTCACTTGTGTGATTTGAACATCTTCTGTTGTTGGTCCTCTGTGGTCTTCTGTGGTAGAACCTCTTCTGTCAACACTTGCCGTATTTACTTTTTCCATTCTTTTACATTAAATGAAATGATAGCTAACAATCTCCCCCTAAGTATGAAAAAGTAAAATTGGAAATTTAAATGCAAGAAATGACTTAATTGTAAGAATTACAAGAGGAGATAAAAGATCATCCTCTGAAAAGAATTACATAATGAAAAGAATTACAAAACTGTGATGCATAGGCCAAAAACTGGTACAAAAGGTTTATCAAACGACAGATTCTGTAAAGTCATCTACTGCGTCTAGCATATCAGCCTTGATCGTTCTGTAGACGTTGAAGATCCATTCTTTGAAGTTTATTTGCATCTTGATCGCCTCGAAAATGCGAGATACTTCGCTCATCCTAAGATGGAGGGGAGATCTTTAGATCTCTTACGACCAACCTTACCGCGAGCTCGAAGTCCTTCTGGCTGTAATATCTTACTT
This sequence comes from Cynara cardunculus var. scolymus, assembly GCF_001531365.2. Lineage (NCBI taxonomy): Eukaryota > Viridiplantae > Streptophyta > Magnoliopsida > Asterales > Asteraceae > Cynara > Cynara cardunculus. The sequence continues at coordinate 42,637 of NW_020201236.1, read as the reverse complement.
GTGCGTGCATGACCTCAACCAGCCTTCTGAGCGATATTGAGTAGCTTGACCTCCTCTCCATGTAGATGTTGAGAATTTTGTGCATGTAGATAACATCAAACACACATAGGTTGTAGAGGTCAGCGTCTGTGAATGTATAAAGGTTGCCATCTTACCTCCTTACTACATACTGAGCATAGAGCACTGTCTTCTTTAGCATAGTCCTTGGAGAAATTGTCTCTATGGAAGTGATCATGTGCTCTGAGAAGACTTGCTCACGAGGCCTTGTGAGCTTAGTGAACTGGAACTTGGCGGCGGTAGAAGGGATCCCTGTAAGCTCTGGATCATAGGGAGGCTCTGTGTCTGCTGCAGAGTACCTCCACACTTGAATTTCTTCCATAGTAGTAACGGGCTCTGTTCGGACTTTTGGCATTTGAATCTTGCTCATTGATTCGAATATTTCAGAAACCCTTCCTACCGTGGCGGACTCTGGCACCTTGGCTTCCTCTTCTTCCAGAATTGGCCTCTGGGTTGACCCCTCTGCAAGGATGGGTTTGACGGTTCCTTGCAGAGCGTCAAACGTACCCATGGACGTCTCTTGGACTTATGGGAATTATGATGAAAAGCCTTCTCCTGCTCTATGAGGGATGGGGCCTCTGCCCTTCCTTGCTTGAGCCTCTGCCAGAGATGCCTTTAAAGCTTGAAGGAGCGTTGGGCCGTCGCTGTATTCCTCTTCATTTATTGCCTGTGGAGTCTCTGTGCTAGACGACGAYCCCTTCTRTGGTGACTCTACAACTTTTCCTTTACCTTTGCCTTTAGGCTCTTGTGCCTTTTCCTTGCCTTTCAAGAACAAGGCAGCTGTAGAGTCCACAATCTTGATGCCTCTGGCATGAGTCTTCTTTGGCTCTGGTGCTTTCTTCTCAGCCTTCTTCTCCCCCTCATGAGGATCACGATCATCACCTTCTTGATCGTCATGGTTCTTTTTGGCTTCTGCCTTGCATGTGTCTAGGGGAGCCTTCTCCAACCTCTTCAATATTTTGGTGGCCGCCTTCTTCATCTTCTTAATTACCTCATTTGCAAGCCTAGAGGAGTGATTAATGTCGATCTCTGTCGACCATTTCAGCTTGGAGACGCTTCTGTAGATTTCGCTTCTGAGGAGGTCACCCTCTTTCACGAGCTGTGATGTGCAGTCTCTGATCGCTGTGTTAGAGGCTCGGGCCTCTTTGAGAAGTTGGTCTGTATGCTTGCACACGAGATTACCCAGAGCTTCAACCATAGCATCAATCTCTCTGCRRGTAGYTAGGTGATTGATGTTGGCCCTTGAGGACTTGGTATCAATACCGTATGTCACCGCAGAGGAAAACATCTGTTTGATTTCGTCTTTGATAGAGGAGTAATCTGTGTATCCTGCAGAGATGAAGTCGGCAGAGAATTAGGCGGCCATCTCTGTCAGTTCTGACTTCAGCTTTGGGATGGAGGATAGGTTGAGAGAGAGTGCACTAAAGRCCTCTGCAAGGTCTTCTTTCTGAAGGACAGAGCTCTGAAGGGTTGAAAGTGTAGACTTGAGTTTTGCTATTGTTGAGCTCAACTCCTTCAGAGCTTCTATTATCGGAGAAAGGTCTTCTGTCACCGTGTGGGAGATAAACAAGCTTTTCAACTCGTCTATCTTTTTGAATACTTCTGTGGCAAAGGTTTAAAGCTCCCCCTTTGTCACATACGTATCCTGGGTACCTAAATCACCAACACATGGTGATTTAGTAGCCTCGGAGCGTGAGGCGCCCTCAGCAACTGGTATAGCGTAGTCTGCTCGGGGACTTCCACCAGATCCTCAAACGTCTCCCCGAGGAGAGCCTACTGGTGTTCTGTAGATTTCGTGCCCTGTAGGTTCAGAGCCTAGCATGGCAGAGTGATCTAGTGGAGACATTGGACGTTCTAGACCCTCTGTTGCGGTGTGCCTCACATGTGCCTCTGAAGCACATTCTGGGTGGTCACTCTTATGTGAAGAGGCAATGAATGCCTCTGTGGGATGTGTCGAGTCCTTGGGCGAAGGGACTCTTGTAGTAAAACCTTCATCCTTCTGAGAGGATGAAGGAGTAATATGTGGTTGCCCGGCTGTGCGTTCCTCAGAGGACGAAAGAATGTCCTCTGCGTGGGTAGGCTGGGTTGGGCTCGGCATGTGCGTGCCTTGTTCAATAGGGGATCCCTCTAGAACATGACCCCTAGAAGCGTGGGAAGCACTGGGAGGTGGGCTGGGTTGTATGCCTTCGGCATCTTGTTCTCCCTCACCTAGCTCCTCTTCCTCTTCTTCTTCGTCGTCTAAGATGACCTCTATCCCCAACTTGGATATGTCGATTGGTGCCTTGAATTCCTTTTGGATATTGAAGAGAACGTCCTGGATTTGTTCTGTTGGGGAAACATCTAGTACAACTTTGTGCAATTTTCTGCGCTTAGGAGTGGTAGCCTCTGTCGGGCTTTCTTGTGCCACAACCTCTGTGACCATAGGCTCTATGACTACAGGCTCTGTGACCACAGGCTCTGTTGGTTGAGCCTTCTTGGTTTTCTTCTTTTTAGACTTTGGCAGAGGACCACTTGGGCCTTCTTCTTCTGCAGGCCTCTTCTTCCCCTTCTTCTTCACAGAAGAGTCGGCACCCTTCTGTGTCTTCTTATGCTTCTTGGGTGGGGGACTTGGGATTCTAGGGACTACCTCACTCATCTTACCAGCCTCTGCAGGCTCCCTCGTACATCCCTCAACCCTCATTTTGTCAATTATCTCACCTAGTTGGATTCTTATTCGTGGTGGGGTCTCAGGGACCGGCTCTGGTCGCCTGAATCCACGTCTATAGGGCTTCCTATCTTCGTGGCTAAGAAATTTGAGCATGGCTCTTGATAAAGGTCTAGGGCTTCTGTACCCTTGCTCATGCTCAGTTGGGTGAAATTCCTTGAACGGGTACAGCCTTGTGTTTGGCTCCACAGAGGGAAGCTTTGCTGCTAATAGATCGCCAAAGACAAGACCAAGGAACCGTTGTAGAATGAGGTTGGGTTTCATGTCTTCCTTGTCCTTCTTCTGTGCTTTGACCTTGGACTTTTCTCCCCTTTGACTCGCGCTTTTCTTCTTGATGAGTCCAACCATGTCCTCGAAAATTAATTGTGCATAGTCAAGTGGCAAGTTGAAGTAGATCCCGTAGACGATTGACATCATGGCATGCGAGGTCTGGTCGTGGCTTCCCACCTTCCCTGTCAAGCAGCAATTGACTATGGAAAACAGAGTGTTCCAGACTAGGGGGTAAACCTTTGCGCTTAAATTGAGTCCTCTTGACGATTGGAGTCGCATAGGAGTGGAATTCTAGGAATTGAATCAATTCCTCGTCTATTGGGGGTGCAGCATAAGCATTTAATTTAAGGACTTCCAGTGTGGTTAAGCGCAGGGCAGTTCTCAAATTTTCCACATTAAGTTCCAAAGGTACCAACGATTTATTGATGGGGTGTGAGGCGTATCCAACGATGGTCAGTCAAGAATTGTCTAAAGTTGTTATGTAAGAACTCAAGAGAAATTGGGTTATGTAGGATTCAGGGGTAGGTTTAGTAGCAGATAGGGCAAAGAACAGGGGATGGTTTCTTAGAATTTCAAGTAATGGAAAGGCAAAATCAGGAAAACCTGTGGTTGAAGGAACGAAGAAGTAGTTGTTTGGCTTTTTAACAAGCACGACCTTCTCGTATCTGTTTTGGACGAAGGATATTGCGTGGGATGTCAATGCTTGAGCCTGCGTCACTTCGTTGTCGTTCGAAACATTGACGGATTGTGCAGATGCGGAGGAGGAAGACATTTTGTAGGTTTTTTCTTGAGAAAATGCAAGTTGCAGGTTCGCCGGAGTATTTGAGAGAGGTAAATGTTTTTTATTTGGGGGGAAAGGGGTATTTATAGGGAGGGATTTTGAATTGAACCGTTTTGTTGACGAAAGGTCGTAATGAGTGGTTTTAGGTTGAAACGGCTCAAAAAGGTTTGACACGTCGTGTTGGGAAGACGCACTATTGATGACGTGCGCCCCCTTTTCTGACACGCGCGTGTAGGTTCTAACCCTTATCCACAGAACCACGCGCACCATATCAATAGACAATAACTATTAAGAGAGTTCTGTCTGAGGCCTAAGGGTAACAGAGCCTCTGTGATATGTGCCGGGTCTTCTTATAATGTTACACCTTTTTATTACCTAAACGGTTTTGAAAATCCACAGAGAGATGWGTACTTGCTCAGCTCAAACTTATAGAGCCTCTATTAGAAGCACCAGAGGTTCTGATGAGTTGACCTCTGAGAACAAGATACTTCAAAAGTTTTGGCACCTTCTGTGGTTTGATTTTTATTGAAAACACTCCCCCTTTGAGCCAGCTTCCTTGGCTCCCTCTAGAATAAAAACCATTTAAAATCCTAAGAAGAAGTGTCTACAGAAGATCCGTTCAAAGAGCCTCTGTAAGCAGTCACAGAGGTTCTGTG
>NW_020201236.1:31618-33377 GCF_001531365.2 Cynara cardunculus var. scolymus | reverse complement strand
AGCCTCTTGAAATTTCTTAATTTTTAGCTCTCTATCAAGAACATTTTGGTGTAAAAATTCTCTTTCCTTTTGAAAGAATTCCGTAACAGAAGTAATATTGCATTTCTCATGCTCCATCTGCCTTAACTCTTCCACCTTGATTTTTAAGTCTTTTTGGACCTTGGCAAGCTTTTCTTTTGAAGAATTTTCTAAGTTTATAAACTTTGATTGCACTTCTTCGAACATTTTAAAAAAATCAATTTCTTTCTTCTGTGAGCATAATTACTTCTTTTTCACAGAGAGAAAGTTTTTCTTTAAGACTGAAATGCTCCAAATGACATGAGTCGAGGTTATCGATGATCTCTGTGAAAAGATCAATAGATTCAGAAGTGGAGAAAGTAGAAACCTCTTGGTCGTTCCTGTTAGAGGAGTCTGACTTGATGTCTGCCATCCCACAGAAGAGCTCGTCCTCTGTGTCTGAGTCTTCCCATGCGAGAAGACCCTTCTGTTCGTCTTCGTCAGATGACTCGTCTGTTATTAGCTCACTTGATTGAGCTAGCAGAGACTTCTGCTGATAGTATTCAGCCTTCTTTTTATAGAAGGCTGCATCTTTAGACCCCTCTGCGGTGCCCTTGGCCCTTTCGACCAACAGTCTGCAGCAAAGTGGTCTGGTCTGCCACATTTAAAGCAGCCAACTTTAGGCTCTTCCTTCCTTTGCTCTTCAACCCTCTGCAAGGGCTTCTRTTCCTTCTCTCTTTTCTCATATCTCTCTCCTTCTGTGAAGTTTCTTTGATTGAAACTTTTAAACTCTTTCCTCTCTCCACCCTTCCTAAACTCTCTGGTAATCAAGGCAAGAGTTTTCATCATCTCCTTTATGGAGACTTCTTCCTCAGAGCTGTCATCACTCTCTGCAATGAATACCTTCTTCTTCTTCTTCTCCTTCTCTTCCTTCTGTGCCTCCTTCCCTTTCCCAGAGCATCCATCCTCTGCAACTAGAGCCAGAGGGCCACCGTAGTTCTTCTTTATCTGCAGAACTTGAGGCTCTTGGCTCTTAAGAGATCCAAGCAAGTATGCTAGAGTCCACATTTCCAGGTCTAGGGTGGCCTTCATAGACATTGTGAGGTGCATCCACTCAACCCCAAGGCTTTTCAAGAATAATGAGTTATTTTTCTCTACCGTTCTCATGACACCATACCTCTTACAGTTGCTGATCAACGTGTTCAGTCTCGAGTATGTGTCCGACAGGGACTCACCGTCTTTTGCCTTGAAGCTGTGATACTCATCAATGCAAATTGATCGATTGTTTTTAAGATTTTTCTTGCCTCCTTCAATTTGCTTCTCTAGTTCTGCCCAAATGTCCATGGATAGTTGACAATGATCGATGCACTTGAAGATTTCATTAGGTATAGCCATAATTAACAATCGTTTGCATTTACTTCCCAACTCGACCATAATTTTGTCCTCATCGCTCCAGTTCGCCTCAGGACGTGGTTCATAGTGCTCGGGAATTTCTGGTGTTGTTGCAGTTGCTAGAACTCTAGGAATTAAATTCATGGGAACATAGGGAGRATTATAAAGAAATTCACAGATCCTGGGATGAATACCTTCCAGAAAATTTACCATTCGTACTTTCCATTGTGGGTACTCCTCACGTATGAGCGTGGGAGGTTTAGATTGCGAACCAGTGCTCATAAAAGAAGTATTGGCCAGATTCGCCATTGATAGAAGAAGAAAAGTAGGAATAWGAAGAAACTGTTGAAATAGTGAAGAACAGGGTAAC
>NW_020201236.1:11784-31081 GCF_001531365.2 Cynara cardunculus var. scolymus | reverse complement strand
ATTACAAACATAGTCACGTGATAAGCATGAGCAGCTAACTAACCTAAGTAAAACAGTAAATAAGTTCTTCACAGAAGATAAAACTGCAGACCCTCTGTGAGCTATCCCAGAGGCTCTGCTGGATGTGACTTGAGAGCACTTGATTCCAGAGGATCATCTTCCAGAACCTCTGTGATAGACAACAGAGGTTCTGTCATCTTAGACTTGTACGCTTTGTTTACAGAGGACCAGTTTCCAGAACCTCTGTGATAGACAACAAAGGTTCTGTCACTCTTCACTTGTTTGATTTGAACATCTTCTGTTGTTGGTCCTCTGTGGTCTTTTGTGGTAGAACCTCTTCTGTCAACTGTTGCAGTATTTACTTTTTCCATACTTTTACATTAAATGAAATGAGAGCTAACAAATAACATAGACTCTTAACATATCTTCAAGAGTCTAGATAGTTCTTTCATTCTGCCCATTAGTCTGTGGATGATACACCGTACTCAGTCGGATTTGAGATCCCAAAGCTTTCTAAAAACTCTCCCAGAATTTAGAGGTAAACCGACCATCCCGATCTGAGATGATAGATAATGGAACACCGTGTCTAGTTACAAATTCTTCAATCTAAATCTTTATCAACCTTTCTAAAGGATAGTTCTCTTTTATCAATAGCAAGTGCGCAGATTTTGATAAACAATCCACAATCACCCATATGGCATCATATCCTTTTGGAGTTCGAGGTAGCTTAATGATGAAATTCATCGTGATATGATCCCCTTTCCACACATGAATTCTCCAGAGACTGCATATTCCTATATGGTCTTTGATGTTCAACCTTAACTTGTAGACACGTTAAACATCATTCAACATACCTTGCTATGTCTTTCTTCAATTCTAGCCACCAATAAAATGGTTTAAATCTTTATACATTGTATTGGTACTTGAATAAATAGAATACCGGGGTTTGTGACATTCATCCAAAATTATCTCTCGGATATTCCCATAGCACGGTATCCAGATCCGTCCCTGAAAGCATAAAATCCTCTTGTCGTTCTTTTTTCAGGGTGGAAATCGTTTTAACCATTCGTTATGTTTTAAAATAATTCTATTTAACTGCTTCTTATTGATACTTTAAAATTTCACTGTAGACATCTGGAATTAGGTTTGTTCTCATTGCGACGACTTTGATCGTACCACTTTTCCCTTTTCTACTCAGAGCGTCTGCTACCACGTTTGCTTTCTCTGGATGGTAGAGAATCTCACAATCATAATAGTTTACTAGTTCCATCCATCGTCATTGCCACATAATTTAACTCTTTTTGGTTGAACAAGTGTTGAAGGCTCTTGTGATCTGTAAAGATCTGACATTTCGTTCCCAGTAAGTAATGCCTCCAAATCTTCAATGCAAATACAACGGTTGCAAGCTTCATGTCGTGCATTGGATACTGCTCTTCATGACCCTTCAATTGTTTGGACACGCAAGAAATAACCTTTCCTCTTTGCATTAGTACGCAATCCAAACCAAGCTTTGAAGCATCACTATAGACTACAAATCTTCAAATTCCTCTGGTAATGACAACAATGGAACACTACAAAGGCAATCATTCAATAACTGGAAAAGCTCTTTGTTGATCCTCTTTCCACTGAAACTTAACATTCTTCCGAGTTAGTTTGGTTAGCGGTGCAACGACTTTTGAGAAATTCTGAATAAACATCGGGTAGTAACCTGATAATCCCAGGAAACTATGGATTTCAGAACGAGTTCTCGGTGCCTCTCATCTTTTAATAGCTTCAATCTTGGCAGGATCCACTTTTAGCCCTACCTTAGAAATGACGTGACCCAAAAATTGAACCTCCCATGACCAGAATTCACACTTGGACAGTTTAGCGAATTGCTTGTCTTTCTCTAGGAGTTCAAGGATCATATAAGAATATCGTCGATAAACACAATAACGAATTTATCGATATATTCACTACATACTCGGTTCATTAGATACATGAAAGACACCACAGCATTGGTTAAGCTGAAAGGCATTACCAAAAACTCGTGATGTCCATAACTGTTCCAAAAACGGTTTTAGCAATATCTTCATCTTTGACTTTAATTTGATGGTATCACGACCGTAAATCGATTTTGGAAGAGTAACTGGCTCCCCAGCTGGTCAAATAAGTTGTCGAATCTTGGTAAGGGATATTTATTCTTAATAGTTAACTTATTCAGCTCTCGGTAGTCAATACACATCCTCATCGACCAGTCCTTCTTTTTTACGAACAGAACCGGAGCAACAAAAGGCGAAGTACTCAGTCTAATGAAGCCTTTGTCAAGGAAATCTTTCAACTGTGTAACCAACTGCTTCAATTATGATGGTGCCAAATGATACGGTGACATGACCACTAGTGCTCCCCTGGGTATCAGATCAACTCGGAATTCAATAGACTAATCAGGCGGTAGACCAGTCAAATATTTCGGGAAAACTTCTGGATAGTCAGAGACTACCAGAATCGACTCTTGCTTACCTTTCTTTTTCATTTGAATCAGTTATATAGTCCAGATAACCACGACATCCTTTCTGAATACATTTACAAGCTTTTAAAACTGATAATAGACTTGTATGGTGGTCTGACCGATCATCATAAATAACAATCGACCCTCTTTCTGGTAAACTAATACTGATCATTTTCTTATTGCACATTATCCTGGCCTGATTCTCTGCCAAACAATCCATTCCTCCCACAACAACGAAATCTTTCATTGGCATCGGGAACAGACGGGTCGGCAGCCTACACCCCTTAGCTTCAATTATACAATTATCAAACACATAGGTAATACATACTTGACTATTACTAGTATAAACTACTAATACATTGACACACATAATTCATATATGCACACCCAACAAATGATGGTGATACAAAAGAGTAATTCTCACCACAATCAAATAGCACTTTAGCGTTTATAGAGTTAACAAGAAACGTACTTGTTACTATGTTTGTGTTGTTTCATCCTCATTTTTCGTCAACTGAAAAGATCGGCCATGCGCCCCTCCCTCTCCTACCCTTGGCACATTCGGTCTTCCACGAGTACTTGGGGTATTTCCTCCTATAGTCAATCATGGGGTCCTCAGTTGTGGACAATTTGGTCGGATGTGATTGGGTGAATTACAATGAAAACATCTTTTAATGACCCGACTCGCCACACTGGTAACATTTTTCTCTATTCTTGCTTACAGTCACCTTGATGAACTTGGTGACATCGAGGACAGGCTCTATTAATAGCTCTTTGAACCGATTGATTTTCTGCCCTCGGTAACCAGTTAAAGGCCCCTCTCATCTTCTCTTTTCTACTACCTTTTCTTCTCCCTGTCTATTTTTATTCCTTTCATTAGTTTCGGMAGTGTGGACTGCTAAAGGAAGGTAACAAGACTCATAGCAATCATAAATTCTCTGATAGAGGGTTTTAAACCCAGATATATCTCTCCACCTTTCTTGATTCCAAAGAAATATAATGTTCCATGAACCGGGAATGTTCAATAAACTTTTCAGTTACTCTCGTACGGATCTGTTACCCTGTTCCAATTTTAGAAAATACTCTTCCATTTGCCTCACAGCTGCCTTGGGACAAAAATGTTCTTTAAATCTATTTACACATTGTGTCCAAGACATGGTTCGTAGAATATCGGGTTTTGCCAATGATTCAACATCCCACCAATATAGAGCGTTAGATTTTAACCTAGGAACATCAAATATAACATTGTCTTCCTCTGGACATTTGCTGGTATTAAATACATAATCGATTTTTTTAACTAGCAAATTGCTTTCACAGGGTCTCTCTCCTCAAAAAATGTTGACAGCTTGCAAGTTAAAAACATCTTTATGTCGCCTCCTCTGCTGCTCGTAGCTAGAACTGGAGGATTTACCTCAACTTGTTCGGTTTCAACTTTGGCCGATAATCCCAAAATGGACGTTAGAGTTTCTCTCAATTTGCTCATTCTTTAGCTAGAACATCCCGTGTCATATACTCCGTTTGTGGAACCTGTTCTTGATTGACATTCCCAAAGATAGACTCACCCAGATTCAGATGAATCTCATATTGACTTTGTCTTCCTCTTACTTGACTTCTTCCTCATCCTCTACCCCTGCTTCTTCCCCTGCCACGACCTTCAGAAGCAGTGGTAGGAATATTATCAGAGAATCCTCTATATCGTCTAGAAGAGAGGGTGGTCCTTTCAGATCTTCTAGATCGACAGGCCATCTGCAGATATTCAATTTTAATAATTACGTATTCACATTCCCAAATATAATAAGATATACAAGTACATATATGTACCTTTAAATTCATAATTATATTGGCCAGTTGTAATTCGAATTTACCTTACATACTGTCCTCTTAGCCAATCATATTTATTTTCAATAGTGCTATCTATGTCCGGGACTCCTTAATATGAGAATAATAGTTTAAGTGTAGGCATCATACTTTGAATACCTAAATCCCTTAAACTCAGGCTATGATACCACCTCTGTAATACCCCAGTTTCCACATTTGCATATAAACATGTACTTCATATAAATAGAAATACAATTTACACCACACTGGTCCCACTAGTACAAGAAACTTGTATTACAGAATTTAGAACTCAAAATTTCCAAAATAATATTTATGTACAATCACTGTATAACAACATGTATTCGCAAAAATCCATCACATAACAAGTTGATCTTCAAAACAATAGATATGCATATTATAAATATAATTACATTTTCCCCTTCCGTTTATCCCTGAACCCTGCAAGACATGCAATGGATGTTAGACCATGAGGTCTAGTGAGATAACCCTTTCTTTGCAATTACAGGGTAAAGATCACCAAATACCTATTTAAATTTCACATTTGAATGCTCAACCACTTTAAATAAATATACCTCCAGTAAAACATTAACTGCAAGTTATAAAACGATCTTACCACATAAGAAGAATAAATACTCAGGTTCTCACTAACATCTGAAATATAACTCTCAAAGCTCACAAGTCTCAATTGATTAGAGCTTATAGTCTCAACCTCCACAACCATATAAAAGAATACCAATAATTAACAATCACCAGAGTTCTTGGTTTTTACCAAAACTTTTAAGATACAACCAGATTTAAATTTAAATTAAAACTAATTAAATAATAACTAACGACCCTCCAGATTTTTATTTCAGATCACTATTGTTTTGAATACTCAAAATATGATATCTCAAAATCATTTGAAAACACTGGCAATGAATGCCTCTGGCTCTAAGCCATTTTCCCCTTCTCAATAACATCGTTGTTATCATTTCAATCAGAGCAATATTCCCAAGTCTTCATGTCATAAATAAATGTTGGCTAAGAATTATTGCTTCTTACAGATGTGACAACAAGAGCTATAATACTAACCGCACACACAAATGCCACCCTTATCCAAATGTACACCTTTCCTAGATATTTCACCCTTATCCCATGGTACACCTCTCCTTGATATGTCATTCTTATCTCATAGTAAATCACTCATTGATATGCCACCCTTGTTTCCACCTCAAATCTATAGATAAATTTATAGTTTTAGCCAATAATGGCCTCAAAACAGTTTCATATCGGAAATTTATCTCAAGAACTCTCATTGTTCTAAAATTCATTTCTTAATCTCATCTCAGTGTTACTGTCTACAACAGAATTCTCATTATAATAGTTTTGAAAGAAACAACAATATCTTTCCTTAATTTAGATCAACATTAGAAAGATAAAAACTTCCTTTTTCCAACCCAAAACAGTTTAGAAACTGTTAAACAATATTTTGGGAAAACAACTGTTTTTTGTTGAACAAGTCTTGGCTGATAATTGCCCCTCATCGGATAACACTATGGACGATAACCCTTCCTCATCGGTCAACACATTCAATCTGGACAACAATTGGAAATATAAACATTTTCACCGGTCACACTCTGTTCAAAACTTGAAATATAAATAACAATGACAAAAAATGCTATGTCAGATGAGCATCCTCAGTGGACAAGGCATTGAACGATAAGCCCCAATTCGGTCAATATATGTTCGAACACAATTTCTTTGACAATACTTAGAAAATTCACACATTTAATCCTTTTATCTCAAGAGTGATAAAAGACCCAATCCACACAACACCAGTCCGATAAGGGTCTTCACCAGACAATACTTCATTCGGTAAAGTTCTCACTAGACAATAAATGAAAATACAACTTACCTAATCAGTTAAGGCATGACCGGTAAGGGCTCTCATCGGACAACATTTATGTCCGATAACAGGCCCTTATCGGACCATGCCTTTTCATAAGAACACTTATAACATACACACAACAGCAGTTTAAGATATGAAAAAACAATATTTACCAAAAATAGCATAAACTAAATTCAAAGGATTGTGGGGTAGAAAAACTTACCTTATGCAAAAACATAGAATTTTGAAGATGGAGCAGCAAATAGAAATCAACTATCAAATAAAATTACAGCTTCAATCTTGCTCAATATAACACACAGAACTTCACTTTGTGTTCTTTACAGAATTTTCCAAAAATGGCAAAGAAACTCTTCTCCTTAAAAACTTACCCCTTTTGTACTTGCCAAATGAGGCGGTTTAAGAGAAAGAATATAAAATCCTTCTTTTCCTATCACATACCTCATGAATACACACATGAACCTATACATCTTACTTTTTGCATGCATAATAACATGTACATACACATATAATCCATGCATGCATATAAAATATGCAGGCACTCACATCAATATTTTCATGCATGCATATACCCATATGATCAATTTTAACAAATTAATCACATACTCAAATAATCATGTAACCAATTAGTCAAATAGTTACCTCCAAGTATAACCGGAACCCAGTTATCACATGCACCACCTCCAAAGAGATTTGGGATGAGTTGGCAATCCAACTTGAAGGAGGGGCCAAGACCAGGAAGAAAGAAGAACCTAGTGCCTAAATGAGTACATGAATGTCAAAGCACTTCCTGATGAGCCGATCTAGAAGACATATGACAGCTTCAACACTTTGATAAATCAATGTCGTAGAAACGACATTGCAAGAACGAAGGAGGAAAACAACGTGTTATTCCTCAAAAGTATCGGTGATGAATGGACACAATCATCCATGTCCTTACAAGCAAATAAATACTTAAGATAGCGGATTACTCCATGATGTCTATGGAACACTTGTTGCTCAAGAGCAAGATATTATGAAGAGGAAGGTGTCCAAAGGAGAACCTCTGGCCTTAGTCTCTGATGAAAAGGAGACTTCAAGAGGTTTCTCCAAAGAGCACCATAAGAAGAGAAGCACACAGGCCTTGATCATTGAATCTGATTCAGAAGATGATCTCAACGCCTTTGCAAAATTGCTTGCTCTAATAACAAAGTAGTTTCTGAAGAAGTTTGTCAAGAGACCCTATGAAAAGGATAATAAAAGAGACTCCAAAAGGTATAGATTCCAGTCCAACTATGGGTAGAAGATAGTAAAATTTCATCAAAGGGATGAAAGAAGAGAAGATAGGGATGAGACAATAGAAGACAAAAGAGAGGAAATAAGAAAAGGTGGAGATGGCAAAAGATGCTACCGATGCGGAAAGATTGGCCACTTCTCAAAGGATTGCAGAGGACAACTAGTCAAGGATGGAGACTACTACAAAAACAAGTATAAATATAATCCTAAAGAAAGAAGCTGAATGGCTAAAAAAGAAAATTGAGTATCTGACTCTTCATCTGATGAAGAAGACAACAAAGCACTGATATGCCTCATGTCCAAGTCCTCAGCTGCTGAATCAACTTCCGACTCTGATGATCAGGTACAAAATTCTTCCCATGGTGAAACCAACTCTGCTCCATCAAAAATTGAAAGAAAAATTAAACTTTGAAAAATCTGAAAGAATAAAGGCAGAAAAACAAGTTAGTCTCTACAAAAGAGAAACTAATCTTCTTCATGAAGAAAAAGCTGAAATAGAAAAAGAGAAAACCAGAATTCAAGCTTGTAAGCGATCAGAAGAAGAAAAACTTTTGGATTTGAACAAGAAAATCTCTAAAGGTCTAGAGAAAAAGGTAAAGGCATTGAGGGAATTTGAGGCAGAAAGACTAAACTCAGTGGCTCTAAAGGATTTTTTTTTTCAAAAGGAAAGAGAGATTCCCCATTAGAAGCTTCAATCCAAAAAACTATTGATTAAGAAATACAAGGATGCACAAAATGTTTATGAAAACTTAACTGTCAGACTGATACCCAAGGCATAGGGTTCAATGAACTTGATACCTTCATAGGAAACAAGAAAACCATTCAGACTGACACCCAAGGCATAGGGTTCAATGAACTTGATACCTTCATAGGAAACAAGAAAACCACTCTTGAATCCACCTTTAAACTTGGATGTATACAAAAACCTGACTTTTCTCAAAAAAACAAAAGCCTCTTTCAAAAGTGCCAAAATAAATGGGAAAACCATATTTTTTTTGGATAAGAATTTAAAAACATGGTTTATTAATGTAGCACGAGCAAAAATTCTAATGTAAAGGATGAAGCTTCAATTCATTCAACTAAACCAGAGGCCGATGGAAACTCTATAGTTCAACTAGAGCCTCTGGTCATCTTATCCACAATTACATCAAAAAGTGCTACAGATGGACCAGAACATCAGAGTAAGGAACTAGAGACCTCTGGAAGACTGATGAATGATCCAAGTTCAATTGAAAATTCAACTACGAAACCAGAAGCTCAGGATGCCCCAAAAGATAGTTCTAACCCATCAATTTCAAAATCATCCTTGATTGTTTTGAGCTTGGATCCAAAGGTCAAAAGTACTAGAAGTCCCATGTTCATATCCAAGGAGGAATAAAAGTCTGCTTGTGGCCACGAAGGTTCAAATACGGTGACTCCGGCCTATCTGCAAAGCAGGTGGTCGCTCTAGGATTATTCGGCTCACATAGCGGGTTAAATATCCAAGTTAACTATAAAAATAAAAAAAATAAAAATGCTCTATCAAAAATACCAAAATTAAGCAATTAACCTCAAAATTGATGATCCAAACAAGTTTGAATTCACCTAAATACTAATCCTTTAACATTAACTTGATCAAAACAAATAAGAACAAGATGAATTATGATCTGTCGAACAGGAAGAACATGAGGTTCTGAGTACAGTTTCATTACCAAAAACAGAATAAACTTGAATTTGCTGCTGAAGAATGATCGTATCGAAAAGTTTGATTTGATTATGCTCTGATACCAAATGTGATTCCCAAATCAACAAGAAAATCAATATCAATTCATTTTTGATTGAGAGATAAAGAAGATGATCCAAGAATATTGAAGAACCAACCAGTTTTTTATAATTGGAAAGATGAAAATTACAATCTCTTAATCCTCCCTAAACGACTTTCCTTGAAAACACAATAGGATGATTAACTTCTATTCTAAGCCCCATGTCACCTATTTATAGGAGACATTACAAGTAAATAATATATCCCTTAAGCCCAATTACAAGTAAAAACAATACGATACAAGGGTAAATATGTTTATAAAACTTTCTAAAACTTAGGACTATTTTGGTCCTAGCAGGCTTTGATCTAATAGCCTATACAGATGTAGATCATGCAGAATGCAAACTTCAAAGAAAGAGTACGTCTAGATTTGTCAACTTTTGGGAGATAAGCTAGTCTGTTAGACATCCAGAAAACAAGATTGTGTCTAAACATCTACGCAGAAGTAGAGTATGTTGGTGTTGCTAGTTATTGTTCACAAGTGCTCTGGATGAAATAGTGATAATCGGGTTCTAGTTATGCACATGAGGTAATTATTATGTGATTACCTAATTATGTGATCACGTGAATATATGATTACTTGCTATAATTGATCATGTGGATACATGCTTACATGAGATTAATATGTGAGTATGTGTATATTTTCATGCATATATTTATGAATATGTATGTATGCATGGAAGTATATGTGGATATTACATGTATGGAAATGTGTATACATGTTTTAGAAGTATGCATGCATAAAACTATGCATGTATGTAGTTATTACATGCGCATGCATCAATTAAAGATATGAAGTTGTGTATGTGCATGTGTGTCCTTGAAAAAAAAGAATTTTATAATTATTTTCTACAACCACCTTCCTCTTAAGGAAGGTATAAATTGGGAATTTTTTAAAGGCAAGCTTTTCTTGCAATTTTTCGAAAGATGATTCATTGAGTAAGAATCTAAGTAAATTCCTTGACATTTTTGGAAACTGAAGTTGGGATCAAAGTGAAAGTAGTTCTGATCGTATTTCTTCTTCTTTCAAATTCTAAATTTGCATAAGGTGAGTTTTACTTCACACAAGCATCCTTTGAATCTATTTTGAATATTGGTTTTACATACTTTATACTGTTGTGGTATGAGTTTGGTTTTATGTTCTTGATAAAATTTATTGATCAGTTAGGGCTTGAATTCAGAAAAAAGTGTTATTCGATGAAGGCTCCTTACCGGCTAAGCCTTTATCAGTGAGGTGTTTGGTGATTTCTATGTATTGACCAATAAGGTCTTATCGGACATAGCCTTGTCCGATAAGGACTCCTTACTAGACATAGGGTTGTACGATTAGTTACTCATCGCTCATAGTGTTATTTGAATGTAATGTTTGAGAGGTTAAGTGTTGGTCAGATTGAAGTTATTATTGGCAAGCCCTGTCCGGTGAGGATACTCATCAGACAAATCTTTAACCGTTTAATTTTATTGCTAAGTGTTGATCGGTGAGGACCTTATCCGGACTATGTGTTGTCCGATGAGAGTGTATCCGGATAGGGTGTGACCGATGAGCATGTTTGTCATTTTCAAGTGTTGTCCGGATAGGGGTGTCCAATGAGGAGGGTTAATCGACAATAGTGTTGGCCGATGAAAGGAAATTATTAAGCAAGACTTGTGTTATAAAACTCTGGTATTTCACAAATTTTGTTTTAACAGCTTTAAATTGTTTTATATTGAGAAAAGAGTATTTTCTATCTTTTAAATAAGATTTTTGAACTGAGAAAAGATACTCATGTTTTCTTTCAGGACGGTTATGACGAAAGTATGTTTTGAAAGAAATACTGGGTTATGAGTTTTTATCAGATGTTTCTTCAGGATAATTGTGACGTAAGTCTGTTTTGATATATAACTATGTTTTCTTTCAAGATGATTGTGACGTAAAGTCTGTTTTGAAAGAAATATTGATTTGAGAAATGTTCCTTTAGAACGGTTGTGACGTAAGTTTGTTTTGGTATGGAACGAGGTTTCTTCCGGACGTGGTGATGTAAGTCTATTCTGGTATGAAACCATGTTTTGAGTTTATCAAATATTTCTTCAGGACGTTTGTGACGTAAGTCTGTTCTAATATGAGACTATGTTTTGAGGCCATTATTGGCTAAAACTACAGATTTACCTATAGATTTGAGGAGGAAACAAGGGTGGCATATCAAGGAGAGGTGTACCGTGGGATAAGGGTGGCATATCAAGGAGAGGTGTACCATGGGATAAGGGTGGCCTATCAAGGAGAGGTGTACATATGAATATAAGTGTGGCATTTGTGGGTGTGTTTATTATTGTAACTCTTGTTATTATATCCATAAGATGTGATAATTCTAAATCAACATTTCTTTATGACTTGATGACTTAGAGATATTGCTCTTATTGAAATGATAACATTGATGTTATTGAGAAGGGGGAAACGGCTTATAGTCAAAAGGCATTAATTGCCCATGATTTCAAATGATTTTGAGGTATCATATTTTGAGTATTTCAAAGAGTACTGATTTAAAATAAAACCCGAAGGGACATTGGTTATTATTTTATTAGTTCTTACATAAATTTAAATTAAAAGATTTTGATAATAACCAAGAGCTCTAGTGGTTGCTATTTATTGCTACTCTTTTATAATCATGGGGATTGAGATCATAAGCTCTAAATCAGTTGTGACTTCTGAGCTTTAGTGTTGTACTTCAGATCTCTGTGAGAACCTGAGTGGTTAATCTTCTTATGTGGTAAGATCGTTTTATAACTTGCAGTTTGTTTTACTGAAGTTATATTTGATAAAAAGTGATTGGTTATTCCAATATGGATTTCAAACAGTTTTTATTGATCTTCAGCCTGTAATTACAAAACAAGGGTATCTCACTAGACCTCCTGGTCAAACCCTCATTTTTTGTTTTTTTAATTACGCATTGAAGGAACAAATGGGTCTCGGGGTAATAAGAGGAAAGAGAAAATATGATTATTTTTCTATTATGCTTATCTGCTGCTTTGAAGATCAACCTCTTGATTGCTATGTTTTGAAGATACATGTTGTTATACATGTGATAGTGCAAGGATATTCTTTTCGAATTTTTGAGTTGTAAATTGTGTATATAAGTTCCTTGTACTAGTGGGACCTTTGTGGTGTAAATTGTATTTCTTTTATGTGAAGTACATGTTATATGTAAATGTAGAAGTTTAGGGTGTTACATAAAACCCAACTGAAAGATTATGGGTTCCATTATCAAAAAATTCCCATCTTATGTGATTCCAAAAGTGCAATAGCAATTTCTGCAAATCCAGTGCAGCATTCCAAGACAAAGCATATTGATGTCAAGTACCATTTTTTCAAACACCATCTAAAAAAGGGAACTATAGAGATATATTTTGTTCCCACGGATATCGAATTTGCTGATCTTTTTACAAAAACCTTAGATGAGAAAAGATTTCATTTTCTTGTCAGCAAGATGGATATGTTGAATTTCACCACTTAAGGCATTCTTTTAATCAAACCGGAGATCCTTTCTGTCTCTAGTGCATGCACAAGTGGCAAAATCTGGCAAAGAAACCAAGTTTCTATAATAGAGCCTCTGGTTCTAAAGGCCAGAGTTTCTAGATGTTGGAAACACTTGTATTTCACTTAGCCATACATCCCTTGCACATAGAGCCTCTATTTCTCAAAGAACTAGAGACCCTCTGGTCCAAAGAAACCCTTTTTCCTCCAAGTCCAAGTAAGCTTCTAATACAACCAGATCCTCTGGTTCTAATGACCAGAGCTTCTAGATTCAAGGACTTGAGGACCAGAGCCCCTCTGGTCCTACTTCCTCACAATATCAAATCATATTCTACTCATTGTACTAGATATTTTGATCCTTCATTGAGACCAGAGCCCCTCTGGTCCAATAGACGATGCTCAATCACATGTCTTCAAGATCTAAAAGCAACCAGAGTGTATGTCCCAATTGTTGAATCAATCTTCATACAATCATCAAGAACACACAAATGGCAAAATCAAGATTATAAAACTTGAGAGAAAAGGTCAAAGAGTCAAAGTATGTGTATTATCTTAAAAGCTCAATGATTACAAATCTATTCTCAATTAAGCACTCTACACTAGAATTACAAGAACTAAACCTATTTATAGGTCAAACCAATTACAAAGGTCAAACCAAATACAAAATTAAAAGGAGAATCTTTCAAGATTGCATACAACATATTAAGCTCTAAAAGCCAAACCTAACATTCTCCCCCTTTGGATTCATGCTTGAAAGAATTTCAACATTTTGAATCTCTTTTGAAAAAATTGAAGCTTTAAGTAGCTTTAGATCTACAAGATAAACATTCTCCCCCTTGAGTAATTCTTCAATCATTCCCCCCCCTTGAATGTAGAACTAAAAAAATGTTCTCCTTTCACTTAAAACTCCCCCTTTCATATAAAACAGAATCAGCAACAGACTTCAGATTTAATCTTCAAGATATAATCTTTAATAAACTTCATCAGATAACTTTCACTTGAACACCATCAGAAGATTTTTGCTTCTCTCTTAAACATTCTAAACATTCTCTCTTTTAAATATGAACATTCTCCCCAAGAATCAGATTTCTTCTTTAAAATAAAACATTTTCCCCACTTGAGAAGATCCAGAGGGTTGATGAACAACCAAAGATGCAATGGAAAGAGCATCTTCATCACCCCTCTAGTCAACAACACTTAGAGTTTTCTTCAGCAATTCAACTAGAGATGACAAGTCGATAGTTGGATAAACATTATCTGTTAATAGAAGATTAGCTAAATAGTCTCACTAGATAGTTATCTTCTAATTAGCTTACTAATATAAATAGGTGATTAGGCCTATTGTATTAAATGTCGCTTTTACGTTTTTCTTATTAATCAAGTGAAACCTTTTACACTCAAGATTGTTCTTTAATGTTCATAATTTATTCTTGAGTGTTCATCACTTTGTTCATTAAAACACTATAATTTGGTTATTTTTAACTCGATTATTAGTGTTATTGAGAGATCTGGGATCAACAATTGGTATTAGAGCCAATTGATTGTTTTTCCAATCAAACGATCATCCAAAATCTCTCAATTTTTTTTTCTCTCTCTCACCAAAACGTAAAATCTCTCTCTTCTAAAAATTCTCAATGGCCAACTGGAATTCTGCGTATTGTGTTGGCTCCATCACCAACCCTCCAACTCTTCAACGAGAAGAATACCCACAATGGAAGATAAGAACGG
Organism: Cynara cardunculus var. scolymus; assembly: GCF_001531365.2. Classification (NCBI taxonomy): domain Eukaryota; kingdom Viridiplantae; phylum Streptophyta; class Magnoliopsida; order Asterales; family Asteraceae; genus Cynara; species Cynara cardunculus. The sequence goes on along the minus strand of NW_020201236.1, from coordinate 16,557 downwards.
TGAATTTCTTGGAAGGAATGAACAGGAACCTCCTGCGATCTGTAATGGAGGGTCCTTACGTTCCACAAACTCTTGTCCCAAGAAACCCAGAAACAAACACCATAGCTGAAATTACTACCTACTACATGCCCAAGGATGAGAAAAATTGGGATGAAGACGACATAGAATGTGTAGAGACCGACAAGAAGGCCAAACGACTGATAATCATGGCCTTACCCAATGAAATCTTCCAATCCCTCGATGCATGTTCCACAGCCAAGGAACTATGGGATGAACTGGAAAGCCAACTGGAAGGAGGGGTAAAAACGAAGAAAAATCGTAGAGCACAATGTCGCAACGAATACACAAACTTCAAGGCCCTTCCTGATGAACCGATTCAGAAGACATACGATCGCTTCAACAAATTGATTAATCAATGTCGTCGAAACGATATCTCCAGAACTAAGGAAGAAAACAATGTTTTATTCCTAAAAAGTCTTGGCGATGAATGGAATCAGCTGTCTATGTCCCTTCAAGCAAATCAGGACCTAGATGGCTAGTCACTTCATGATCTGTATGGAACGCTTGCAGCACAAGAGAACGACATTATGAAGAAGAAGGTATCCATCGGTGGACCTCTCGCTCTTGCTGCCGATGAAAAGGAAATATCAAGGACCCCTACCAGAGAACATAAGAAGAAAGAAAAGAAAGCACTGGTGGTAGAATCAGAATCTGAAGACGAAACTTCTAAATCAAATGATGAAATTAAAGCCTTTACCAAATCTCTAGCCTTGATTACAAAGCAGTTCCAGAAAAAGTGCATCAAGAAACCCTATGAACGAAAATAATTCAAGAGGAAAAGGTACCGGTCATCCTATGAAAGGAAGCCATCTAAATTTCATCAGAGGAAATATAGAAGAGATGGAACATAAGAGAGAGAAGAAAGAAGAGAAGACAGAAGAGACGAGAGGAAAGAGGACAAGGATGGAAGGAAAAATGACCTCTGCTGCTTCAAGTGCGGAAAACTCGGTCACTTTTCCAAAGAATGTCGATGAAACCTCAAGAAGATCACTCTGAAGCATCAACCTCTAAACCAACATCTTCCACTTCAATCCATGCTAATTTTGATTTTGAGAAATCAACATGAGACTTTCTCGATTCTGAATCTGAAGAAGAGATAATTTGTGAATCACCAAAGATCATTGAGAGTAAAAAGCCTCAAAACTTAAAACCCTCGATGAAATATGGTATTCCTTCATCGATGAAATCTTCAGACAAAGGAAAGGGAAAACTGAAAGATAGCAAATCTGCCAAAGATAACTCACAAGGCCCTAGTACATCCTTCAAGTTCATCAAGTTTATTTGTGAGCAAAAACAGAAGTGGCTTGCCTCTGAGAAAACTATCCATCACTTCTCCTCTCATTCAGCTGAAGAAAAGCAGACCTTCCTCAGGAGAAAAGAAGTAACGCCAAAGACCTCTTCAAATTAAAAATCTGAACTAGATAGGAAGTTTGTAAAAACAACTGATGCTAGGACATGATTTACACCTCTTGCATTTACTTCTTTGTTTCCATCGAATAAAAAGAACGTTAGACATACAAATCCAAAGAATCCTCACTGTCAATGTTTAACTCTTTTACAAGACCTGAGGAATCACATGTTGACACATCACTGTTCCTTCTCCCAACACGTTTATCGATACAAAGTTAGAACCAATGAAAACGTGAAAAAGCCCAAACCCAAGGGCAAGGGAAATGCAAATAAACCCAAGCCTGCAARGGCTAAGGGCGATGAAAAGAGTGTGATATCCCCTACTAACAAACAAGGACCCATTATGAAATGGGTACCTAAATCCCCTTAATTTGTCTTGCAGGACCAGCATGTGCAACCATGGTACATGGATTCAGGTTGCTCCATGCACTTGACTGGTGACAAAAGTCAGTTGTCCTCCTTCATCGTAAAATCTGGAGGCTCTGTGACTTTTGGAGACAACAGCAAGGGTACTTTCAAGGGATATGGCACTCTCATCAAAGGCAACATCTCCATCAGCAAAGTGGCCTATGTCGAAGGATTGAAGCACAACCTAGTAAGAATAAGCCAGTTCTGCGACAAGGGTCTTGCAGTCAGGTTTCACAAAGGTTTATGTCTCATAGAAACGAAGCCCGGTCACACAATCACTAAGGCAAAGAGATAAGGAAATCTCTATCTTCTAGATTTTGAGTTCTCCATGGGACAAGACACCCTTTGTCTTGTGTCTCATAAGAGCGATGAAAATTGGCTWTGRCATCAGAAATTCTCACATCTCAACTTTGATGCACTACGAAAACTAGCCACACAGAAGTTGGTCAACAGAATTTCGGATCTCCAATTCAAAAAATATCATCTTTGCTCAGCCTGTGAGATGGGAAAGCTAAAACGGGCCTCACATAAAACCAAGTCAGAAACCTCCAGCACCAAGCCCTTGGACATGGTACATATAGACCTCTGTRGGCCTATATCAACTCAAAGTCTCTCTGGAAGAAGTATATGTTAGTATTGGTCGATGAATACTCTAGATACACCTGGGTTGAATTTGTAAAAAAGAAATCAGATGTTCCAGACCTACTCATTGGAGTGATGAAAAGGCTCCAAGTCCTTCTACAACAAAAACTAATAAAGGTTAGAAGCGACAATAAAATTGAATTCAAAAATGCCAGAATCGATGAATACCTCTTCAGTGAAGGCATTACACAAAACTTCTCATCAGCAAAAACTCCACAACAAAATGGAGTGGTAGAGCGAAGGAACAGAACCCTAGTGGAAGCAACAAGGACCATGCTTGTTTCATCAGAGTTACCCATCACATTTTGGGCTGAAGCTATTTCCACTGCATGCTTCATCCAGAATCGATCAATCATCAACAAGAGACAACAGAAGACACCTTATGAGCTCATCAACCAAAGAAGACCAAATTTCAAATCTTTTCATGTCTTTGGGTGCAAATGTTTTGTACTCAACGATAGAGAATATCTTGGCAAGTTCAACAAAAAAGTTGATGAAGGGATCTTTCTGGGCTATTCTCAAACTGCCAAGGCCTACAGAGTCTACATCAAAAGGACAAGAATCATCATAGAAAGCATCAATGTGTCCTTTGATGATTCCACACCAATGACTTATGAAAACAACAGTTCAGAACTCGGACTTCAAAGAAGAGCATCTGATTCATCACTTGGCAAACCCAATGAATAAGAGTTAGCTCAATTATTTGAAGACATCTTCGATGAAGAAGTAATCTCTAGATATGTACCAACTGCAAAATCTATCTCCAGAATCGATGAAGACCATGAAGTCTCCAATGCTAAAGGTACATCTCTTACTGAAACTCATGTTACTGCACCATCAACTTCTTCTGTGTCTTCAAATCATGATCAAGAACCAGAGCCTAACTCTGGAGATGATCTCCTCAAGGGGGAGTAAGCAGTTCCATCAGTAGATGAAGAGCTGCATCCTGTTGCTTAAGAACCCTAATCAAGAACCAAGTGGACAAAAGATCACCCACACCACCAAATCATTGGTGATCCAACCCCTGGTGTCAAGACAAGATCTGCCACTGCAAATGAATGTCTCTTCGCCAACTTTCTAAGCATGATAGAACCAAAGAAGATTTCAAAAGCCCTACAAGACCCAAACTGGATAGACGCGATGCAAGAAGAATTACTCCAATTTGAACAAAACAAGGTATGGTCCCTTATGCCACTACCCAAAGGGAAGACGACCATAGGAACCAAATGTGTCTTTCGAAACAAGAAGGACGAAGATGACATCATAATAAGGAACAAAGCCACGCTTGTTGCCAAAGGCTACAGCTAGGAAGAGGGGATTGATTATGATGAGACATTTGCTCCCATTGCAAGACTTGAAGCCATCAGAATGTTCCTAGCCTATGCAGCTCACAAAGGCTTTAAGGTCTATTCAATGGATGTCAAGTCTGCCTTCCTCAATGGCAAACTTCAAGAAGAAGTCTACGTGCAGCAGCCTCCTGGGTTCGAAGATCCAAAACATCCGGACTACGTCTACTTTTTGGATAAAGCCCTCTATGGGCTGAAGCAAGCACCCAGGGCCTGGTATGAAACTCTATCTACCTTTCTCATCAATAATGGATTCGAAAAAGGTACAGTCGATACAACCCTCTTTCTCAAAAAGCACAAAGGTGATATCTTACTTGTCCAAATATGTGACAGACTTTCTGAAGAAATACTCTCTCTCAAATTCATCATCGATGAGAACACCTATGGCTACAGGCGCTAAGTTATTTGTTGATCCATCAGGCAAACCTGTGGATGTAACAACCTACAGAGGCATGATTGGATCATTCCTGTATCTAACTGCTAGTAGACTAGACATTATGTTTGCCACATGTCTTTGTGCAAGATATCAATCAAATCCTAAAGAATCGCATCTCTCTGCAGTCAAGATGATCTTTAGATACCTCAAGGGAACTCCATCATTGGGTTTCTGGTGTCCAAAGAACTCTGGCTCTGATCTAATAGCCTACACAGATGCAGATCATGCAGGTTGCAAACTTGATAGAAAGAGCACGTCTGGAAGCTGTCAACTCTTGGGGGACAGGCTGGTAAGTTAGACATCCAGAAAAAAAAAATTGTGTCTCAACATCCACAACAGAACCAGAGTATGTTGCTGCTGCTAGTTGTTGTTCACAAGTTCTCTAGATGAAAACTCAGCTTAAGGACTATGGATTCCATTATGACAAAGTCCCCATCCTCTGTGACTCCAAGAGTGCCATAGCAATCTCTG
>NW_020201236.1:0-11613 GCF_001531365.2 Cynara cardunculus var. scolymus | reverse complement strand
AGCAAGATGGGTATGCTGAATCTCACCACTCAAAGGCAATAAATATTTAAATAAAAGATTATCAATATCTCAAGGTTATGCCTACAAGTGATACAAAGAAGTTAGCCATAATCAATAAAGTACTTCAAACCAACATCTCTGGTTCTAAAGACCAGAGCCTCTGGCCACGAATAAATATTTTGATATGGCTCAAATATTTTCATCATCTTTGGAACCAGAGACCTCTGGTCCAAAGCAAATACTTGGTATTTTTCACCAAGTATTCCCCTCCCAACAAGAGCCTTTGGTTATATAGACCAGAGCCTCTGGACTCCAATTCTTTGAGACCAGATCCTCTTTGGTCTCAATCTTGGACTTGGGCATTCATGCATTTAACCACATCAGTTTCCATCACCCTTTGGAACCAGTGACCTCTGGTCCAAAGCAAATACATAGTTTTCCTTCACCAAATATTACCTTCACAACCAGAGCCTCTAGTTCTAATTACCAGAGCCTCTGGTTTCCAAGTCCTTTGCAACCAGCGATATCTGGTTCCCATCTAAGACTTGGCATGCACCTCATCCTTCTTTCATCAAACCCTAGGATCACTAAGCCAACCAGAGCCTCTGGTTCTAATGACCAGAGCCTCTGGATACATACTCTTTGCGTCCAGAGCCTCTCTAGACCCAAAGAGTTTCCCCCCTCTCACTTCACATGGACTTAACCATATTTTCATACTTCGTTTCATCGCCTTTGGAACCAGATCCTCTGGTTCTAAGGACCAGAGCCTCTTGATTCAAAGCCTTTGGAACCAAAGCCCTTCTGGTCTCAAAGGCTCAACAATTATACTCTTTCACATACACTTAACCATTTTCTCATACACCTTTTCCTTGCCTTTACAACCAGAGCCTCTGGTTCTAAAGACTAGAGCCTCTGGATTCATTATCTTTGGAACCAGAGCCCCATGGTCTCAAAGACCCATTTATATGCATCTCCACTTGCACACTTAGCCACATTTCATACCTTTATTTCATCATCCTTCACAACCAGAGCCTCTGGTCATCTCAATCATCATTGTTATTGGTTTGAGGGGGAGTTTTTGAAAAACTCAAAACCAATCTTCATGCATCATTTGAGGAGGAGCAACACTTTCATCTTGAAACTTCATTTTACACATGCATTTTCCATGCTAGAGCCTCTGGTTCTACTATCCAGACCCTCTACACACATAAATGCTAAATATATAATGAATACACAATGTGTATTTAACTAGAGCCTCTCTGGTTCTACATAATGGATTGCCCTTGCTAATTAAGAAGCTCTGGTTCGTCATCCAAGACTTCTTAACCAGGCAATTCAATATTTCATTGATGAAATCCTTCATCTATGTTAAACCAGAGCACCTCTGTTTCCCCATAAAATGATTTTTGTTACACCATAACTCCTCTGGTTACAAGACAAAATCATTTTCATCAATAAACCCATCTTCATTGAAATTTTTTCAGATTATATGAAATTGCAGTTTTTGTGACTAAAAACTATACAACATGGGTTTTTAGAATACCAAAACTTCGTAATTTGTATTAATTTTACAATTAGATGGATTTTTTAAATTGTTTTTGGATTAATATTTAACGAGATATTATTTGGAATAACTTCTTATTTCAAATAATCCATACGTCATTCTCACACGCGCCTGACACCATATACAGCCTGTTCCCCATAAACCCTTTCAAATTTCCCTTCCCTAACCCCGCCTTGGCACGTGTCCTCCAACATTAATGGCACGTACAATCAAGACAGTTCACGATCTCCAAATCAAATCGTCTATTACCCAACCGCCTCTACTTTTTCATGATTATTTCAAGATAATAATCAAGAAACCGTTTCGCATTCCCCCCACCCCACCCCCACCCCATCCTCACCTCCTCCCTACCTATAAATACCTTTCTTCTACCTCCATTTCCTCTTTATGCTTCCTTAAACCTGTAAATAGCATTTGACGAATGAATATACCTATAACTTCCTATGCAATGGCCTCCTCCGCCTCCCACAAGTCAAAACAACAACGACAGTCGCGTTCAATCCACCGGCACCGATAGCCGTGCAATCGTTTCCCTTCCAATGAATCCCAACAACCATGCCATGGAACTGAGAAACACCCTGTTCGATGACAGGTCAGCTGTCATGATCGAGTTCTTCAAGAACTGCATTCTTCTACCAGCACTAACCCTCGCTGACACCAGCGTACCACTAAAGTACGTCCAACAGTACTGGCAGACCTGTTAATTCCATCCCAACAGCCATGGAATAATAGGGGACATTGATGCCCCAAACGACATGATATACTCGCTCAAAATCTCATGGGCTAAAGTATCTCGAGTTTTATGCTTTCCCACTCATCGAGAGCTTGGCATTGACGAATATGACGAACCACCCACCACCTCTGACATACTACGCTTCATTAAGATGCTAGGTTACAATCGCGACTTTCGCAACTCCTCCGACTTCAAACGATAATTCCTACCGCCAATGTGAAACATGTACTTCTCAATCTTGAACAGGGCCCTCACATACAAGCTGGGGTAGGGATTGGACTAGGTCGTCCTGTTCCAATTCCCTTTTGGAATGTGGGTTGTGGAAGTGTATGAGTAGGGTCGGGGGAGGCACATTGAGTAGCATCATCATCATCATTGTCATCATCCGATGATGATGACTCATGTGCGCCCTCGCTGGATTCAGGGGATGGCTCTAATTGCTCTGGGGTAGCTGCCCTCGGTTCATGGGACATCATGGAGCGTTCATAGTTCTGGCGTATCTCAGATGTCGATGGTATGACATTGAGCATAGCCCTGGGTAGGGGACGGTTGATGGTGTAACCCTTCTTTGATATGGTTGGGCGATGACCATGCATCTTGTAGACGGGCGTGTACGGCTCCTCGGCTGGTAGGCCATGCTTCCTCATTACGTCCCCGATGAAAAGGGCAAGGAACCGCCGAAAGAGGCTTAGCAACGGCTTGTAGTTTCGACTTCTTGACCACCGCCGAAAGTATTTCATTGTAGATGAGGAAGGCGTAGTCAAGGTTCAGATTGAAGAATAGCCCGTACATTATTGTCATGATGTTTATATTTCCTTGGTCCAAGGAGCCCAACTTGCATGTAAGGGATCTGTTCAGAATGGATAGTTTTTGTTTTCAAAAAACTCATGATGTATACTTTTTAGTCACAAAAGCTGCAATTTTGTATAATCTTGAAAAAATGAGTTTCAATGAAGATGAGTTTTTGTATGAAAATTATTGTCATGGAACCAGAGGAGTTCTGGTTGGTCATGACCTAATTGGGGAGAAACGAGAGGATCTCTGTTTTAACATCTATGAAAGAGTTCATTGATGTAGTCTTGGATTGCATGTTATAGAAGCCTTAGATTTCAAACCAAAGGTTCTAGATAAACATTGGTAATCCATTATGTAGAACCAGAGGAGTTCTGGTTAACTACATATGTAGCATTTGGATGACCAGAGGCTCTGAATAGTAGAACCAGAGACTCTGGATGAAAAATGCATATAAAATAAAATAAAATGTGAAGATGAGTATGTTGCTCCCCCTTAAATGATGCATGTGAATTTAATTCGAAGTGTACAAAAACTCCCCCTCAAACAAATAAAATGGAGAACTTGGGGACCAGAGTCTCTGTGTGTATACAACCAGAGGCTCTAGTTGTGAAAGATGTAATGGAGGAGAAAAGATGCATGAGAAATGATTGAGGTATTTTGAAACTATAATAAGGATGATTGAGGTGGCTAGAGGCTCTGGTCTATACAACCAGAGGCTCTGGTTCTGAAGAGAGAATAATGAATGATGTATGGCTAAGCGATGCATACGTGGGTCTTTGAGACCAGAGGAGCGATGGTGCCAAAGTTTTCGAATCCAGAGGCTCTGGTCTTTGGAACCAGAGGCTCTGGTTGTGAAAGCAAGAGAATGAGATGAAAGTAGATGGGGTAGTCTACATAGAATGGGAAGAGGGAAACTCTTTGGGACCAGAGGAGTTCTGGTTTCAAAGGCGATGGAGGATGTTTGCCAAAAATTTAATCGAAGTGAATCTACATAGCCAGAGGCTCTGAACTATATGACCAGAGGTGCTGGTTTAGAATACTTTAAGTTTATGGCTAAGAATTTATATATCACTTATAGGCATAACCATGAGATATTGAAGATCTCTGGTTTCAAGTTAATGATTGCCTTTAAGTGGTGAGATTCAGCATACCCATCTTGCTGACTAGGAATAAAAATCTTTTCTCATCAAGAGCTTTTGTAAAAATGTCAGCAAGTTGAATATGAGTTGGAACAAAATACATTTATGTATTACCTTTTTCAACATTGTCTTTTAGAAAATGGTACCTTACATCGATGTGCTTGGTATTGGAATGCTGCACTGGATTGGCAGAGATTGCTATTGCACTCTTGGAGTCACAGAGGATAGGAATTTTGGCATAATTGAAACCATAGTCCTTGAGCTGAGTCTTCATCCAGGAACTTGTGAACAACAACTAGCAGCAGCAACATACTCTGCTTCTGTAGTGGATGTTGAGACACAATTTTGTTTCCTGGATGTCCAACTTACTAGCTTGTACCCTAAGAGTTGACAGCTTCAAGACGTGCTCTTTCTATCAAGCTTGCAACCTGCATGATCTGCATATGTATAGGCTATTAGATCAAAGCTAGAGTTCTTCGGATACCAGAGACGCAAGGAAGGGGTGCCCTTAAGGTATCAGAAGATCCTCTTGACTGCAGAGAGATGCGATTCTTTAGGATTTGATTGATATCTTGCACAAAGACATGTGGCAAACATTATATCTGGTCTACTAGCAGTTAGATACAGAAGTGATCCAATCATGCCTCTATAGGTTGTGACATCTACAGGTTTGCCTGATGGATCAGCAAAACGCTTAGCTCTTGTAGCCATAGGTGTTCTCATCGATGATGAATTTGAGAGAGAGTATTTCTTCAGAAGGTCAGTCACATATTTGGACTGGTTGATGAAAATTCCTTCTGAAGTTTGTTTTATTTGAAGGCCAAGGAAGAAGCTTAGTCCTCCCATCATACTCATCTCAATTTTACTTTTCATCAACTCTGAGAATTTTTTGCAATGTTTTACATTTGTAGAACCAAATATTATGTCGTCCACATATATTTGAACAAGTAAGATGTCACATTTATGCTTTTTGAGAAAGAGTGTAGTATTGATTGTACCTTTTTCGAAACCGTTGTTGATGAGAAAGGTAGATAAAGTTTCATACCAGGCCATGGGTGCTTGCTTCAGCCTGTAAAGGGCTTTATCCAAAAAGTAGACGTAGTCTGGATGTTGTGGATCTTCGATCCCAGGTGGCTATTGCACGTAGACTTCTTCTTGAAGTTTGCCGTTGAGGAAGGCAGACTTGACATCCATCTGATAGACTTTAAAGCTTTTGTGAGCGGCATAGGCGATGAACATTCTGATGGCTTCAAGTCTTTCAACGGGAGCGAATGTTTCATCATAATCAATCCCTTCTTCATGGCGATAGCCTTTGGCAACAAGCCTGGCTTTGTTCCTTATTATGCTGCCATATTCGTCCTTCTTGTTCCGGAAAACCCATTTGGTTCATATGGCCGTCTTCCCTTTGGGTAGAGGCATAAGAGACCATACTTTATTTTGTTCAAACTGGAGTAGTTCTTCTTGCCTTGCGTCTATCTAGTTAGGGTCTTGTAGGGCTTCTGAAATCTTCTTTGGTTCTATCATGCTTAGAAAGTTGGCCAAGAGGCATTCATTTGCTGTGGCAGATCTCGTTTTGACACCAGAGGTTGGATCACCAATGATTTGGTGGTGTGGGTGATCTTTTGTCCACTTGATGCTTGATTGAGGTTCTGGAGCAACAGGATGCAGCTCGTTATCAACTGATGGAGCTGCTTGCTCCCCCTCGACGAGATCATCTCCAGAGTTAGATTCTGGATCTTGATCGTGATCTGAAGATATAGAAGAAGTAGATGGTGAAGTAACATGAGTTTCTGTAAGAGTTGTACCTATAGCATTGGATACTTAATGATTTTCATCAATTCTGGAGTTGGATTTTGAAGTGGGCACATTTCTAGACGGTACTTCTTCATCGAAGATGTCTTCAAATAATTGAGCTAGCTCTGATTCATTAGGTTTGCCAAGTGATGAATCAGATGCTCTTCTTTGAAGTCTGAGTTCTGAACTGTTTTGTCTAGAAGTCATTGATGTGGAGTCATCAAAGGACACATTGATGCTTTCGATGACGATCTTTGTCCTTTTGATGTAGACGCTGTAGGCTTTGGCGGTTTGAGAATAGCCCAGAAAGACTCCTTCATCAGCTTTCTTGTCAAATTTGCCAAGATGTTCTCTATCGTTGAGTACAAAGCATTTGCACCCAAAGATATGAAAATATTTAACATTTGGTCTTCTGTGATTGATGAGCTCATAAGGTATCTTCTGGTGTCTCTTATATATGATTGATCGATTTGGGTGAAGCACGCAGTTGAAATAGCTTCAACTCAGAATGTGATGGGTAACTCCGATGAGGCAAGCATGGTTCTTGCTGCTTCTACTAAGGTTCGATTCCTTCGTTCTACTACTCCATTTTGTTAGGGAGTTCTCGCGGATGAAAAGTTTTGTGTAATGCCTTCACTGAAGAGATAGTCTTCAATTTTAGCATTTTTAAATTCAATTCCATTGTCGCTTTTAACCTTGACTAGTTTTTGTTGTAGAAGGACTTGAAGCCTTTTCATCACTCCAATGAGTAGGTCTGGAACGTTTGATATCTGCTTTACGAATTCAACCCAAGTGTATCGGGAGTATTCATCAACCAATACTAGCATATACTTCTTTCCGGAGAGGCTTTGGGTTGAAATAGGCCCACAGATGTCTATGTGAATCATATCCAAGGGCTTGGTGTAGGAGGTTTCTGATTTGGTTTTATGTGAGGCCCGTTTAAACTTTCCCATCTCACATGCGGAGCAAAGATGATCTTTTTTGAATTTTAGATCCGGAATTCCCTTGACCAACTTCTGTGTGGCTATTTTCCGTAGTGCATCAAAGTTAAGATGGGAGAATTTTTTATGCCATAGCCAATTTTCATCACTCTTATGGGAAACAAGACAAAAGGTGTCTTGTCCCATTGAGGACTCAAAATCTAGAAGATAGAGATTTCTCATTGCTTTGATGATTGTTTGTCCGGGTATTGTTTCTATTATACAGAAACCTTTGTGAAACCTGACTTTAAGACCCTTGTCCTAGAACTGACTTATGCTTAATAGGTTGTGCTTSAATCCTTCGACATAAGCCACTTTGCTAATAGAGATGTTGCCTTTGATGAGAATGCCATATCCCATGATAGTTCCTTTGCTATTGTCTCCAAAAGTCACAGATCCTCCAAATTTTTCAATGAAGGAGGAGAGTTGACTTTTATCACTAGTCATGTGCCTGGAGCAACCGGGGTCCATACACCATGGTTGCACATGTTGGTCCTGCAAGACAAATTAAGGGGTTTTAGGTACCCATTTCATAATGGGTCCTCGTTTGTTAGTAGGGGATTTCACACCTTTTTATTCGCCCTTAGCCTTTGAAGGCTTGGATTTGTTTGCCTTTCCCTTGCTCTTAGGTTTGGGCTTTTTCACGTTTTCATGTGATTCCTCAGGTTTTTTGTAAAAGAATTAAACATTGACAATGATGATGCTTTGGATGTGTATGTCTAATGTTCCTTTTATTCGATGAAAGCAAAGAAGTAAATCGGGGGGTAAATTCTGTCCTAGCATTGGTTGTTTTTACAAACTTCCTATCTAGTTTAGATTTTTTATTGGAATAGGTCTTGGACTTCTTTTCTCCTGAGGAAGGTCTGATTTTCTTCATCTGGATGGAAAGAAAAGTGGTGGTTAAAGTTTTCAGAGGCAGGCCACTTCTGTTTTTGCTCACGAGTAAACTTGATGAACCTGAAGGATGTACTGGGGCCTTTTAAGTTAGCTTTGGCAGAGTTACTATCTTTCAGTTTTCTCTTTTCTTTGTCTGAAGTTTTCATCGATGAAGGAATACCATATTTCATTGAGGTTTTTAAGTTTTGATGCTTCTTGCCCTCAACGATTTTTGGTGATTCACAAATTATCTCTTCTTCAGATTCAGAATCTAGAAAATCCCTTGCTGATTTCTCAAAATCAAAATTAACATGGATTGAATTGGAAGATGTGGGTTCAGAGGTTGATGCGTTAGAATAATCTACTTAAGGTTTCATCGATTCTGACTTCGATGAACTTTCAATTTTACTTCAGTTGTTCATCGATTCATCAGCTGATGGTTCCTCTTTTGGATTCTCTTTTTCACCAACAGTACTTGCTGATGGAGAAGAAATTGACAACCAGAGACTCTGGTTGAACCATAGTGTTTCCATTGGTTTCTGATTTATAGGTGTCATTGCTTCCGTCAGAATTCTTACTAGTACTGTTCTCGTATACCACATTTTCAAAATCTTGTCTTGAAACGACAGTTTTTCCATCGACTTTAACACTTTTAAATTTTGCTTTTGGTTTTGGAGTAAAGTCGGGTTTTTGAATGCATCCAAGTTTGAAAGTGGATTCAAGGGTGGACTTCTTTGATTCGATGAAAGAATCCAATTCATTGAATCCAATCCTTTGAGTATCCTTTTGGCCGTTTAATTTTTCATAGACGTCTAGGGCATCTTTATATTTCTTCATCAAAAGTTCATTGGTTTGAAGCTTCTGATGAAGAATTTCCTGCTCTTTTTGAAAGAAATTTTTAAGAGCTACTGAATTTAGTCTCTCTGCCTCAGATTCCTTTAAGGCCTTAGTTTTCTTTTCTAGGTCCTTAGTTATTCGTTTGTTTAATTCCAGAAGTTTATCTTCCTCTGATTTCTTAAATGTGCTTATGCGAGTCTTTTCCTTTGCGAGTTCAACTTTTTCTTCGGTTAGAAGATCAGTTTCCCTTTTGTAGAAACTTGCTTCTTTTTCCGCTTTTATCCTTTCAGATTTTCAAATTTTAATTTCTCTTTTAATTTCAAGAAATCTTCTGAAAGTTTTATTACCCTTAACTCTAGCTCTGATGAGGCAAAGTTGGTTTCATTAGAAGTAGACTCACATACCGGGTCATTAGAGTTGTAGGCGGATTCTGCATTGGACGTGGCCATTAGACATATGAGTGTTTTGTCCTCATCGTCTGATGAAGAGTCGGATACCCAATTTTCTTTTTCTGCCATCAAGCTTCGCTCTCTGGAATTATATTTGTATTTGTTCTTGTAATAATCAGCATCCTTTACCAATCATCCTCGGCGTTCTTTGGAGACATGTCCTAGCTTTCTACATCTGAAGCATCGAAGGTCATTCTTCCTTCCATCCTTGTTTTCTTTCCTCTCGTCTCTTTTGTCTACTCTTCTTTCTTCTCTCTCTTCTCTTCCATCTCTCCTCTCTTCCCTCTGATGGAATTTGGATGGCTTTCTTTCATATGATGACTGGTATCTTTCCCTTTTGAACTCTTTTCGTTCATAAGGTTTCTTGATGAACTTTCTCTAGAACTGCTTTGTGATCAAGGCCAAAGATTTGGCAAAAGCTCTAATTTCGTCATCTGATTCAGAGGTTTCTTCTTCAGATTCTAATTCTACTACCAAAGCTTTCTTGCCTTTCTTTTTATATTCTTTGGTGGAAGTCCTTGATTTTTCCTTTTCGTCGGCAGCAAGGGCAAGAGGTCCACCAATAGAAACCTTCCTTTTCATTATGTCATTTTCTTGTGCTGCAAGCGTTCCATACAGATCATGAAGTGACCAGCTATCTAGGTCATGGTTTGCTTGAAGGTACATAGACAGTTGAGTCCATTCATCGCCCAGACTTTTAAGGAATGAAACATTGTTTTCTTCCTTGGTTCTGAAGATGTCGTTTCGACGACATTGAGTGATCAATGTGTTAAAACAATCATAAGTTTTCTGTATTGGTTCATCAGGGAGGGCCTTGAAGTTGGTATATTCGTTGAGACATTGTGCTCTACGATTTTTTCTCGTTTTTGCGGCTCCTTCTAGTTGACTTGCCAGTTCATCCCGTAGTTCATTGGCTGTGGAACATGCGTCGAGGGATTGGAAGATTTCATTTGGTAGGGMCATGATTATCAACCTTTTGGCCTTTTTGTCAGTTTCTGCTCTTTCCTTGTCATCTTCATCCCAATTCTTTTCATCTTTGGGCATGTAGTAGGCAGGAATTTTAGCCGTGGTATTTGTTCATGGATCTCTTGCGACAAGAGTTTATGGAATGTAAGGGCCCTCCATTATAGATCGCAAGGGGTTCCTGTCCATTCCTTCCAAGAAATTCACCATTTTGATCTTCCATTGTGGATATTCTTCTCGCTGGAGAGTTGGAGGCTTGGTGAGGGAGCCAACATTATAAGCAAACTTGCAGTTAGCCATGAGAATTTTGAAGAGAAAGATTTGTGTTCTTGACGAGAAAGAAGATCAAAAATTGAGAGATTTTTGATTGATAGTTTTGATTGGAAATTCAATCAATTAGCTCTGATACCAATTATTGATCCCAGATCTCTCAATAACACTAATAATCTAGTTAAGAATAACCAAATTATAGTGATTTAATGAAGAAAGTTATGAAYAYWYAAGAAGAAATTAAGAAACAATTAAGAACAATCTTGAGCTTCAAAGGTTTCACTTTGAATATAAGAAAAACGTAAAGYTATTCAAGCGACTCTTTTTACAATAGGCCTAATCACCTATTTATACTAATCAGCTAATAAGAATATAACTATCTGTTAGCTCCATTATTCATATCTTGTAAAAGTATAGAAAAAATATATTGTAAGACTTGACAGAAGGTTAACTCCACAGAAGACAACATAGGACTAGCGATAGAAGCCGTATGATCGAGCAAGTGAAGAGTGGCAGAACCTCTGATGTGTTTCACAGAGGTTCTGGAAAATAGTCCTCTGTCAAAAGAACACGCAAGTCATTTACAGTAGAGCCTCTTAGATGGCTCATACAGGTTCTGCGGTTTTCGTCTTCTGTGAAGTTTCTGTTCTAACAGTTTTCGAAGGTAGTTAGCCGCATGTGCTTCTCACGTGACTAGGGCTTAATCGACTTTCTTTGAACGACTCAGATGAAGACACGTGTCAAGATCTCGTCTCTAAGGTTGTTAGAAATTCTTGGTGTGTTTAGAAATTCTAATCACTTACTCACTCTGTTTTGCTCTTATTAATATTTCCGCTGCACTTCAATTGTTTTAGAGCTTATTTAGAGTATTAGATCAATACCAAAGTTGAATTAAGATCCAACAATTGGTATCAGAGCAGGTTTTGAATTCTAATTCAATTAATCCTGTTTCACTCACTGTTGAATCAGTTTCATCTTGTTCTTATTTTTTCTTCAAATTTCAATGGCGAACATGGTTAATACCTTGTTCATGAGTACTGGATCTCAACCCAAGCCTCCCATGCTTATCCGAGAGGAATACCCACAATGGAAAGTGCGCATGATCAACTTCCTGGAGGGAATTCACCCCAGAATTTGTGAATTTCTCTGCAATCCACCATACGTGCCAATGAATTTGATTCCACGAGTTCCAGCAACTGGTACAACCCCCGAA
>NW_020201235.1:43739-71431 GCF_001531365.2 Cynara cardunculus var. scolymus | reverse complement strand
GAGAACTTCTGGTGCCATAGCCAATTTTCATCGCTCTTATGGGATACAAGGCAAAGGGTGTCTTGTCCCTCAGAGGATTGAAAATCCAGAAGATAGAGATTTCCTTCTCTCTTAGCCTTGATGATGGTTTGACCGGGCTTTGTTTCTATGATACAGAAACCCTTGCGGAATCTGACTTCAAAACCCTTGTCGCAGAACTAGCTTATGCTTAGTAAGTTGTGCTTCAAACCTTCAACATAAGCCACTTTGCTGATGGAGATGTTTCCTTTGATGAGAGTTCTGTATCCCTTGATGGTTCCCTTGCTGTTGTCTCCAAAAGTGACAGAGCCTCCAGATTTTTCGATGAAGGAGGTCAGCTGACTTTTGTCACCAATCATGTGCCTGGAGCAACCTGAATCCATGTACCATAGTTGCACATGCTGGTCCTGCAAGACAAATTAAGGGGTTTTAGGTACCCATTTCTTAATGGGTCCAGGTTTGTTAGTACGAGATACCTCTCTTTTTTCATCACTCATAGCCTTTGCAGGCTTGGGTTTGTTAGCAGTTCCCTTTCCCTTAGACTTGGGCTTTTCACGTTTTCATTGGATTTAACTTTATAGCGGTAAACGTGTTGGGAGAATATGCAACGATGTGTCAACATGTGGTTCCTTAGGTTTTGTAAAAGAGCTAGACATTGACAATTATGATTCTTTGGACATGAATGTTTAACGTTCTTTTTATTCGCTAAAAATGAAGAAGTAAATGCAAGGGATGTAAATCATGTCCTAGCATCGGTTGTTTTTACAAACTTCCTATCTAATTCAGATTTTCTATTTGAAGGGGTTTTTGTCTTTACTTCTTTTCTCCTGAGGAAGGACTGATTTTCTTCAGCTGAATGAGAGGAAAAGCGGTGGTTAGATTTCTCAGAGGCAGGCCACTTCTGTTTTTGCTCACGAGTAAACTTAGAAGATATACTAGGGCCTTTTGAGTTATCATTGGCAGATTTGATATTTATCAGTTTTCCCTTTCCTTTGTCTGAATATTTCATCGATGGTGGAATACCAGATTTCATTGAGGGTTTGAAGTTTTGAGGCTTCATATTCTCAATGATTTTTGGTGATTCACATATTATCTCTTCTTCAGATTCAGAATCGAGAAAGTCTCTCGCTGATTTCTCGAAATCAGAATTAGCATGGATGTTCATGGGAGGTGTGGGTTCAGAGGTTGATGCTTCAGAGTGATCTGTTGGAGGTTCCATCGTTTCTGACTTAGATGAACTTCCAATGTTACTTGGATGGTTCATCGATTCAACAGTACTTGCTGATGAAGTGGGATTGACAATCAGAGACTCTGATTTAACCCTAGGGTTTCCATCGGTCTCTGATTTGGAGGTGTCGTTCCTTTCATCAGTATTCTTACATGTACTACTCTCGTACACCATGTTTTCAAAATCTTGTCTTAAAACAACAGTTTTTCCATCGACTTTAACTCTTTTAAATTTGCTTTTGGTTTCGGGAAAAAGTCGGGTTTTTGAATACATCCAAGTTTGAAAGTGGATTCAAGGGTGGATTTTTTTGATTCGATGAAAGAGTCCAATTCATTGAATCCAATCCCTTGAGTGTCTGTTTGACCGTTTAGTTTTTCATAAACATTTTGTGCATCCCTGTATTTCTTCATCAGAAGTTCATTAGTTTGAAGCTTCTGGTGAAGAACCTCCCTTTCTTTTTGAAAGAAATCTTTGAGAGCAAATGAGTTAAGTCTCTCTGCCTCAGATTCTTTTAAGGCCTTAGTTTTCTTTTCTAGGTCTTTAGTTATTCGCTTGTTTGATTCCAGAAGTTTTTTTCCCTATGATTTTTTGAGAGTGGCGATGCGAGTCTTTTTCTTAGCAAGTTCGGCTTTTTCTTCGGTTAGAAGATCAGTCTCTCTTTTGTAGAAACTGACTTCTTTTTCCGCTTTAAGTCTTTCAGATTTTTCAACATTTAATTTTTCTTTTAGTTTCAAGAAGTCCTCTGAAAACTTTATTACCCTTAACTCTAGCTCAGATGGAGCAGAGTTGGTTTCATCGGAAGTAGACTCACATACCTGATCATCAGAGTCGGAGGCGGATTCTGCATTGGACTTGGCCATCAGACAGATGAGTGCTTTATATTCTTCATCGGATGAAGAATCAGACACCCAATTTTCTTTTTCAGTCATCAGGCTTCGCTCTTTAGGATTGTACTTATATTTATTCTTGTAATAATCAACATCCTTTACCAGTCGTCCTCTGCATTCTTTGGAAAAATGACCGATTTTTCTGCACCTAAAGCAGCGGAGGTCATTTTTCCTTCTGTCTCTGTCTTCTTTCTTCTCCTCTCTTCTATCTTTTCTTTTGTCTTCTCTCTCTTCTCTTCCATCTCTTCTGTCTTCCCTCTGATAGAACTTCGATGATTTCCTTTCATAGGATGGCTGGTATTTCTCCCTTTTGAAGGCTCTTTGTTCATAGGGTCTCTTGATGAACTTTTTCTGGAACTGCTTTGTAATCAAGGCCAGAGATTTGGCAAAGGCTTTGATATCATCATCTGATTCAGATGTTTTATCCTCATATTCTGATTCCACCACCAGTGCTTTCTTTCCTTTCTTCTTGTGGTCTCTGGCGGAGGTCCTTTAAACATCCTTTTCTTCAGCAGCAAGAGCTAGGGATCCACCGATGGACACTTTCTTATTCATGATATCATTCCCTTGTGCAGCAAGCGTTCCGTATACGTCATGAAGTGACCAGCCGTCTAAGTCCTGATTTGCTTAAAGGGACATCGACAGCTATGTCCATTCATCACCTAGACTTTTAAGGAACAAAAATATTATTTTCTTCCTTCATTCTGGAGATATCGTTTTGACGACATTGATTAATCAATGTGTTGAAACGATGGTATGTCTTCTAAATTGGTTCATCAGGAAAGCCTTGAAGTTGGTGTATTCGTTGAGACATTGGGCTCTACGATTCTTCTTCGTTTTTGCTCCTGCTTCCAATTGGCTCGCCAGCTCATCCCATAGTTCCTTGGCTGTGGAACATGCATCAAGGGATTGGAAGATTTCATTGGGAATGGCCATGATTATCAGTCTTTTGGCCTTCTTGTCGGTCTACACCCGCTCTATGTCGTCTTCATCCCAATTCTTCTCATCCTTGGGCATGTAGTAGGCAGGAATTTCTGCTGTGGTATTTGTTCCTTGGACTCTTGGAACAAGAGTCTGTGGAACATAGGGACCCTCCATGACAGATCGCAGAAGATTTATGTCCATCCCTTCCAGAAAGTTTACGATCCGTATCCTCCATTGTGGATACTCTTCTCTTCGAAGAGTTGGAGGTTTGGTGAGGGAACCAACACTATAAGCAGAATTCCAGTTGGCCATTAAGATTTTGGAAGAGAGAAAAATTTACGTTTTTAGAGAAGATATTTTATGAAAAACATGAATTGAGAGATTTTTTATGATCGTTTGATTGGAAAAACAATCAATTGGCTCTGATACCAATTGTTGATCCCAGATCTCTCAATAACACTAATAATTAAGTTAAGAATAACCAAATTATAGTGTTTGGATGAATAAAATGATGAAGACTCAAGAACAATTAATAAACATTCTAAGAATATGCTTGAGTGCCAAAGATTTCACTTTATTCCAATGCAGTGAAAAACGAAAAATGTTAAAGATTACAATAGGTCTAACCACATATTTATACTAGTAATCTAAATAAGAAGATAACTATCTAGTGAGACTATTTAGCTAATCTTCTAATAACAAATAAAATTTATCTAAAACATGGATAAACATTAAATCAAGATAAACTTTATAGAATCCAGCTGTTGATTGGTCATCTCCAGCTGTCTGCCATGGGGTATGAGTTCAATCTTATCTTCATATCTTCATTGATTGCCTCTGGTTAAACTGGTGAGGGAAACTCCAAGTGTTAGTACCCAGAGGGGTTATGAAGATGCACTTTCCATCGCATCTTTGGTCAGTTCATCGACCCTCTGGTTGTTCTTCAGACTTAGCCATTTTTTCTTGAAGTCTTCCATCGGCCTTCTGGTTCTTCATCACTTGTTTTTCTTTATTACTTCCATGCATAATACTTATGGGGTCTAATAGGAAGACTTGGCTCACGACCTCTCTGCTGTCAAAGTTGAGATAGGTGAAGTCAAAAGTGAGCTGAACTCCATGAAGATGGGAATCCAGCACACATCTCCGAAGCCATCATTTCTCTCTCCAGCAAGGCTGAGGATGTTCACGCTCAGCTTACCAAGCATGGTGAGCTCCTTGAACGGATTTTCCGGCTTCTACAAAAGTCGGCGCCTGTCCTTGAACCTTCGTTCACTATTACTAATCGTCATCAGCTACTCTTGTCTCCTTAGATCAGTCACTGCACGACTTGGCCTCTCTCCTCCCTCTCTTCGTTGATGATGATAAAAAGGGGGAGAAGGTTGTTGAAAAGGATGTTGATGCCATGGTCGTTGTTGAGCGTGAATACCTCCCTCCTTTCACCTTTGAATTTCCAAATGTTGGTGAAGAAGAAGAGGATGAAGATGAAGATGAGGATCCTGAGATCCCTCAACTTGGTGATGACGACGATAATGATGATGATTTCTCCATCCAAGTCATCCCAAAACAGTTTGTTAAAAGAATCTCCTTCAGGGAACCTGCTTCCCATGGGGAGAGATCATCCCACCAGCACTCTTACTCGGGCAAAGGGAAAGGAGTTGATGAAGAAAACCTAACTCTACTCTTTGGGGCGCTCAGCTACCTTGAGGACGCAAACACATCAACCATGTTTGCACACTCCACCTCAGAAGTTGAACCTTCTTTTTTTCTACCTCTTACCTATGAACCCCTATATATCTTTGCAACACCTACCCCCAACCTCTCAATCCATCTTCCCTCTTTTGAAATCTTTGAGGATGATGATGGTGAAGATAAAGCATGTAACCTCATCCCCAGGTAGTTGTCAAGACGACCTGTGTGCTCCGAGGTTGAAGAAGATTTGAGGATGACTCAGCTTCTAAGTCAACTTAACCAATCCAGAGTAAAAATTCCTCTTCGTATCTCTGGATGTGGTAAGTTCGACTTCCTCTCTTAGCTGAATGTGAGGAATCCTTGAAAACTGAACGAGAGCTAAAGCAACATCAGCAGCAACTACAAGACATTTGGAGTATCCAAACTCTAGTTGAACAAGCTCATGCAGAAGGGATGTTCATGCATAATGATCCCCTCAGTGTTCAAGCCCTACTCTGGAAGAAGTTGAACAGAAAAGACAAAGGGTGTTGAAGCTGAAGGATCAATGATCCAAATTGGTACAAAGAAAGGATCGAAACAAGAATGAGCCATCACAAGATTTCAAACGTCACAATCAGTGGAGGAATGAAAGATGGTGTCCTAATTTCTATGGTCATCTTCCGAGAGAACAACGATGTTGTCACTGAGTATCCCTCCTTCCTTCGTCAGTATGGTTTCTATGAATGGCTTGAGATTCGACAGGCAATTCAAAAGTCCAAATGTAAGCATAAGGCTTACATTGAAGAAGTTCTTAATTAACTATTCAACAAAGTGTCGAAGATCATTAAGGTTCCTCCTCTGCCACATAAGTCCTCTCGAAAAAGAAACCTTTTTGCTCATGGAGAAGGTTCGTCCCACAGAAAAGAGCATGAAACTTTTTTTTCAGTGGATGAGCTCTTCAAGAACAAGAAGAAGCCAAATATCTCAATGTTGAATTTATCACCGCATGAAAAGGGACCTTTTATTTCCAATACAGTGCATGTGAAACGTGAATATGGACTTATATTCATTGACTATGATGATCAATACAAGTTTCAGCGAGTGTCTGAGCTCCATCTCTGCCCAATAGATCATTTAGAGTATCTTCGAACTTGGCTGAACGAAGATCTCTGTAGAGAGATGATGGATCGCAGGATTCAAAAGAAAATGCTCAGAAAAAAGATTCGAGGAGAAGATGTCCCTGACTACATCAACTTCAACAATCTAGATTAGAAAGCCTTTCAATCTTGTAAACAATGTACATATTTTATCTCTTCTTTCAATGTACAGTTTTTATATATTAAGCCTACCAAAACCAATTGTAATCTTTTGTAATATTTTGTCTTGAATGACATTTCAATATAATGATTGGTTCACTGAAAAAGATCCTTGAAAAGTGTAAATGGGATATGTACTTATGTATTCTATTTATTCTTCACATTCTCTGATATCTTTCTTGTTAGTGAATATTGTTGGGTCACCTATTGATTTGGTGATGACCCAATGATCTGTTCCTCTACATTAGCAACACTTAGTAGTTATTGGTTCTTTGTATATTGGTGTCTTGGTACATACTTAAGCCATTGGCAAAATCGAAGACTAGCCGATGTGATGACAGAAGGTTACCGATGCGGTGTTGTGGATCAATTGTCTAATATACACACCAAGACTCTAAAGTAGCGGAAATGCATATTGAAAATATTTTGAAGCTACAAGCTGATTGAAGGAAGATCTTCATAGACCGAAGATTGAAAATCTTCATGAACTCAAGATTGAAGATCATGGACCGAAGATTGAAAATCTTCATGGACTCAAGATTGAAGATCATGGACCAAAGATTGAAAAATCTTCATGGACCCAAGATTGAAGATCTTCATGGACCGAAGATTGAAAATCTTCATGGACCAGAGATTTATGAGTAGCTGATTGAAGCTACTAATCCATCCAAAGAAGATCTTCCTATAGACTGACCATATCTCTGCAAAAGTTTGTCTCTGCATGAACAGTATTGTATGCACGATGTGTACGATGAAAATGAGATATCAACAATGGTCAAGTCAACCCCTGCCTTCTTATCCTCAGGTGACAAGTGTCCCCATGCATTAATTACTTAGTGAATTCTTAAGACAATCGTCTATTCTCTTCTACTCCCTTGCTCCTGTGTGAGAAGAAAATCTTAGTGTTCTTCATTTCCTTTCAAGAACTCTTTKTRBTRYTMTTGWAAGTTMTTCTCCTTGTAAGATTGTTTAGGTTAGGTTTTCCTTTCCTATCTTCCGCAACAATCTTTTGTATTTCTGTGTGTATTAATTCTTGATATAAATCAATAAGAATTAAAAAAGTTGAAAAAAGTCTGTGTAATTGTATTCAACCCCCCCTTCTACAATTACTTTCTATTTATTGTCAGCCCATTCGGGACTAACAAATATGCTCTCAGTGTTAAGTTATTCATATTATGTAAATTTATTTTTTCCTTGTAATCATTTACAAATAAGTGAATTTTCATAATAAACTCTATCACTAAAAAAGATCCCAAAACAGTAAAAAGGGACATTGTATTTTACTAGTACCTTTTTCCATACTGTATCAACTAAGCAATTTTCTTTATGTTGCTTTGTCATCATCAAATAGGGGGAGATTGTTGATCCTCTCTCTCAGTGATTTGATGATGATCCTCTTTATCTAATGAAAAGTACTTAGTTCTCTTTATTCAGTTTCAGCGATCATCACTGAGTCTGTTCAGTGATTGCTGAACAAGTATTGTCCATTCTCAAGAGACAAATATTCTTCAAGAAGACAAAACTCACACCACAAGAACCTTCAGTAATATCGAAGATAAAGCTGAAGATAGAGACAAGAAGTTCATGATCTGATATGATTTCAGTGATAACAAGCCTGTCTACAAACATGTGTGAAGTCTACTCAAGATTCAGCATACACTGAAGAAACTTTAGAGTTATTCCAGTGTTAGCGATCAAATGAATCTTGTTGTTTAAGATAAGTTTTTGTCTTATCCTCCTGCACACAAAGGACAAACTCATACATCTCAAAGTAAAGCACTCATACGGAGTCACCTTATTGTATCCAAACATGTGTTACCTACTTTGTGAAAGACCACTGTTCATATGCGGCCAAGTCTATATATTTGAAGACAATTGACAAGCTCACCTCTAGAAGCTTGTCACGTGCCTTGTACTGTCTGACTTGCATTTAATGTAATGGGTATAAATAGCCATGAAGACTCTATTCTTCACAATAGACTTCAGATCTTCAAATACCCAAGAAGAGAGACACGTACAAGCACAGATTTCTTAACCTTGCGAGGTTACATTACTTCAAGTGAAGAACACCAACTAAGCTTTCCCTCTAGCGAAGTTATTGCTTCTTGTTTTTAGCAAGTCTTTTCTTCATTGCTATCTGTATCTTGTGTGTTCCTTAGACTGTTTTAGATAAGTTATGTATGTTGTCTTATTCCGCAAACAATATGTAAATTTTGTATTGATCTTCTTTATCAGTAAAGAATTTTAAAAAGTGAAAATATTTGTGTGTTTGTATTTATCCCCCTCCCCCCTCCACAAACTGTTACATTTAAACTCTTGTAGATTCGTCTGGGACCAACACAATCACACGACAAGTGGCACGACCCATTAATAGGTGTCCAGACAAGTGCAGGTCGGACAACATAGGGAATGCAATGACAAAACGACCCATACTTAACCAGACATTTTATGAGATCTTTTTTCTTTCAGTGTTGCATGTTTTTCATAAAAATGCATATTATTTGGTAAGAAGTTTACAAGTTGATTTGTATGATGTAAAATGATTTTTATTCACGCAAACTATAAACTCACTAAGCTTTATAAGCCAACTATAGTATGCATCTTAAAGAACAAAAGGTTTCAGGTTGGACAAAGGGAAATGACACACATAGGGACTTGCCTAGCCCATCTAAGTTCACTATTTATGTTCAGACATATATGATAGATAAATTTGTAACATAATCCAGCATGGAATGGATCAGAATTAAGTTACATATTCATTGTTTTAGAGTTTTCCATTGTAAACGTTTGAAATTTTAATTTAGCCGTTATTTTGGAGTAGTTTTTGGAGAAACTGTTTTAGATTACGTAACATTTCTCATGATAAAAATATAGATGTTATAGTACTAATTTGAGGGTTCTCTCTCTATATATATATAATGTTAGGTTCAAATAAGAATTACATTTATTTTGGAAATGTGTATATGAATCTCATCCATTATGTTAGTATTTTTATTTCCAAGGCTTTTTGTTCAAGTAAAAGACATGTAATATATAGTAATTAAGATAATTCTAGGAAAAAACACATCTTAATTTATCTTCTCTTTTGTCCAGAACCATTTTTGGATATTAACAATTATCGATTTTTGATTCAATCTTCCGCAATAAAATCAACAACTTTATAGTCGAGTAACTGAATTAAATCTCATTTACCTAAATCTCACCTGCAAACACAAACATCAATATTATTTATTGATCGTTTTGAAATGACTCCCAACAAACCATTAAATCTCATTTGTAAACTTGATTAGAACGAGTCGGGTCACCAAATACTGTAACCCGATAAGCTCATGACATACTCTTAACTGCTTTTATATGTAATTAGTTTTGTGATAAATTTGTAAAATATAAAGTATAAAATTATTAACACATTCAATTCAATCGACTTGACGAACATCCAACTGATTCGACATACTAATGAATCAAGTCTGGATTTAAACTACTCACGTAGGTGGTCTTATAAGCATGCCAGACATGCCCAATGTCTTCTATTTGATGACTTATTTTCTTATTTGTTCTATAATAATTATTACATGATCTTGTCGTCTTTATTAAAGGCTGTGCATCTCCATTTCTTTTGCACATAGGACCCGCCAAGAGTCCCAATAGGCCATAAATGAGAACAGGTGTATATTAAATTGAGAAAACCGATCCCTTAAAACCGGGACCGGCTGATCCCGGAACTGGCCCGGTCCCAAAGTGTAAGTGGTTCTGGACCCCAACCGGTCCCGGAATTCGGCCATCTCTGGATCATATAAATAAAACTAATAAAAAAGAAACAGAGCATCTGCAAAAGTGAAAAAACCTTCTACCTTCTTCATCTGATGTATGCCATTTGACTACAAAAACATCCTTCCTATACAATGAGATAAAACTTAATAACAAAATACCACCTTTGCAATGAATCAATCTTTCTTCTTCTTCTTCTTCTATAAACTTCCTAATCACAACTACCAAAAAATAAAAACTTTTCAAGAGTAACTGATTCCGTTTTTGTTAATAACGTATCCTTCAAGACGCTGAATACAACAGTTATATCGTGTCATCCCATCACGTGGTATAACGAAACAATTTTTAATTACTAAATCTCTCATCTTGTATCTGTGTTTTTGTTTGAGCATGAAATGTGATTAATTTTTTTCAGTCATATTAGTATGATGACACGATATAGTCGTTATACGCAGTATTAACTTCATACATCAAGGGAAACCGTAAAAAGAACCTTGATTAAGCTTGAAATAGGTATTTCAGATCGTCGACTGTAAGCCGAGTCTGACTGCTTCCAGTCTCATCCTCCCCAAATGCTGATGAGACCATCTCCCTCTTTTTTTGCTGCAAAAACCCAAAAAAGAAACAATACTTAAATAATTTCAGTAATTTTAAAAGGGTGCACGAAGAAATTTTGAAGCTAAAAGACCCAATTTACCATATCCAATGCTTCCGAACATAACAAACCTACCTTCCTAGTTTCATAAATTGCAACAATTAGTTAGGGGTCCGGTCTATTTTCAAGCTAAAACAACTTGTTTGCGCATTATTTTAAATATTTGTAGATGGTATTTTGGTCACACATCAATAGAGGTTTTGTTCAATGAATTACGGACATTTGACTAATAACAATAATACTTCTATCAAACTGATTGCAACAGATGAACTTTTTATGAAGTTAAAACATTTCTGCTCAAATGGCAAAAATGAAGATAGCAATTAAACATTCTTAAACAAGTGGAAGAAATGAAACTTACAGATGGAAATGTTGGTGATTTTAGTGAATCATCAGGCCGTTTTGTGTAATTAGATTCACAAGAGAATCAAAGGTTGATAGTTAGGTAATAATACGGGTTAGGAGGTGCGGGGTGCACACTTGTATAAGCTAGCTAGAACCCATAGTCGCTGGATGTCACCATATGGGGGGGTCAAGGGGCAGCGCCCCTGGAGGTGGTTCCACTGTGCTTTCTGAAGTTTCTAAGTCTAAATAGTTCAGAAGGCAAAGTTTAGAAAGCCTTCGTTTCTGAAAGCAGAGACTTGAGAAGTCAGACTTGTATTCAGAAGGTAAAATACCTTCTGTACTTTTTGTGCATATAGCATTTTGTAACAGCCCAGTAATTACTCGATTAATTCCGGTTGCCTTTTAAAAGTGCATTTATTCTGCACTTTAATGTACAAGATGTTACAACTTTTCTATTTTTACAAGCTTCTAGTTTCTGCCTAAATCGATAGTGTAAACTGAGATTATCCTTGGTGCTTAGCTTAGCTTACGTAATCTCAGATTCTTTGTCCAGGTTCTATTGTGATCTCTCACGACCCAAACAAGCTTTACACAACAGGAAAATGAGATTAAGGCATTAGATTAGTTTCATGCCCCCACTTCTTCAAACACCATCTTTTGTTTGTAGAATTTCAACCATTCGACATTTTCGTTTTGTGGGTCCAATTTTCAATTTCCCCTTGCATCAAATTTGATTCTCCACATTCCATTATACGTGGAACCACAAATAAAATGGTTATATGGCTAAAGAAAGAACAGGAAACCATCTACAACATTTAGAGACTTGCACACTAGCACCACTAGGGAAGAAAATCTGAGCCATATTACGCAGTCTCAGAAATAAGACTTCAATTTGATGCATATGATTTTGTTCTTCAGTTGAAACAATGAATAGTTGACTACAGTAATAAGAACCAAATCAACCATTCGTGGGCACAAACAGGTCAAATAGAAGGATCATTAGTCAGCATGATACTTGAGATATCCACGACCAATTTGGAATTATAATGCTGTAAACAAGATAATCAATCTATCAGATCCTATTTAAAGGTTCGTCCTTTAATGTCTTTGGGATGGTTAAAGTGTCAATTATTTTCAAATTTATTCCATTTATGCCCTTGTAAGGAGGTGGACGATAAGAGTTTGACTTTGACCTGGAGCGAACAAGAAGTCAATGGAACCAAAAGAGAGAGAAGAGGTTGATAGGGGCATTAGGAAAAATATCATTTGATTCCTCCTAGACTAGCTAGGTGACTAATATTATGGAAATTTTATAAAATACTAATGTTCATTAATATATTGGAACTGAGGAATAAATCTCAATAGTTTTTATTGGGCTCCACAAAGCTGATAAAAAGAAAAAAGCAAAAGATTATGGGATAATACCTGAAGAGCCAATATACGATCTTCAACAGTATCTTTAACAGTCAACCGCAAAACCGAAACTGGACGAGTCTGCCCAATCCGATGAGCTCTATCAATTGCTTGATCTTCAGTTGTTGGGTTCCACCAGAGATCCAGAAGAAGCACATGACAAGCAGCAACCATGTTCAATCCAAGACTTGCTGCTTTCAAAGACATGATCATAACAGAAACCTACAAGAGATAACGGATCTTAGACAGAAGCATATTGTCTGAAATAATTTCAGGAAAAAGAAATAATCAAATAACGAAATAAAAACAAAGAAAGATTCCCACCAACCTCTGGAAGAGTGTTGAAATCCTTCACCGCTTTATCACGTGCAACAACAGACATTGTTCCATCAAGTCTACGATAACCAATAGAAGAATCTTTGAGACAAGCTTCAAGCAAATCCAGCATCCTCGTCCACTGTGAGAAAACGATTGCCTTCTCTCTCACAACTAAGCTTCCTTTGACATTAGCACCCTTGTCAAAAACGCCAGAGGGATCACTCGAACATTTTTCTGGACTGCCAAAGGAACCAGCATTTATTGCTACATCCCGAGGTTTAGCAATAGACTGTAGGACCTCAAGGGCGGCCTTGATTTTAGAGGAATCAAGTGCCTCAGCGGCCTCAATATTCGAGGAATTCACTGATCCACTGGATGAACAAGGCTCAAAAATCTCAGCTTTCAATGAGCCAGAACAATCAAGAGCATTACCCTGATGATATTGGTCACCGAGAGAAATCCTGAGTGTGGATTTAGAAAATACTGATGATGTGTTAAGGATAACTTTGCATTTTGAAGATGGACACTGACTATCATCACTGGAAAGATGTTCAAGGATGCACTGATTGCAGAAAACATGCTCACAAGTTGTCACAACAGCATCTTCAGGTGGATCCTGTGGAACATAACCATATTTCAAAGAAGCTTAATATTGTAGTATAATACTTGAGGATATCATGAAGACAACAACAAAACATCGATGAATAAAAGAATCAAATATCCACAGAAAGAGAGAATGTGCTTAATTGTAAAGAGAATGAAAAAGATCAACATACACTGCATATGCTGCAAATTGCTAAAGAGGCTTCCAAACAATTTAGCAGACGGCTTCGCTTTTCAGGAGGAAGCTTTTTTGCCTTGTCAATGGATGACTTCCACTCAGAGTTTGAGCTACATCCTTTAACAAGTAGAGGGTGATCACAAGCTTGTCGGAGGCGCAAAAGCATCAATAATATGTTTACATAGTTTTGTTTCACTGTTCCAGCAGCTGCATATTCCTGACACAGTGCACCAAGCCTTGATGTCAAATGTTGGGAGGGGAACATCAAAAACTTCAATAGTACAAAAGTCGATTATGATTTGTATATGATAAATATAAATAAGAAGATACAGAACACAATCACACATAATGTCTTTATGCAAGTCTGTAAAGAATGGATAAAATTTTCTTAAGAGATTTACTAGTTGTACGACTTCCTCCAACAATGAGCTTACCTATCTATCACTGTTACATTTTTACTTGGAAATAATATGAAAACAAACCAAAACACTGTTTAAAAAACGCCAGAGGCGTGCCTCAGGGCAATTCGGGCCAAAAACGTTTATGAGGTGCTGCCACTAAGAGACCAGATTGTACGTGCGCCTTGATGGGTGAGGCAGGCTGTGAGGCAGTGGGCCGGTCCAGAGGCGTGTCTCTTCTCCTTTATAAATAACCTTCCTTTTTTTCAGAAAACTAGAAAAACCCTAATACTATTATGGAAACAGAATCGGCGTATGAAACCCAGACTCTTATTCTTCTGCCTACATCAATTCAATACCACACTAGTAAATTAATAAGACTTTTCGACTTCTATTACTTCTCCCCAAGACTCCAACGAACAGTCCACGATTGCTTCTTTGCTCTCCTCTCCAACGATTTCTCTGTTTCTTATGTCTATATTAGTATATACATGCTGTTTTTAGGTATAATCTTTATATGTGTGTGTATATATATATTCTGTTTTATGTACATATCTGCTATATATATATATATATATATATTCTGTTTTTATATAAATTCTGTATAATCTGTTATATATATATATATATATATATATATATTCTGATTTTTGTACATATTCTTGTGACTAATTTGTTTTATGTACATAATCTGTTTTAATATATAAATTATGTACATAATCGTTTTATATGTGTGTGTGTAAATATTCTGAATCATGGGATTTATAGTTTGTTTATTTGTATGGAGATATGAAGTTATGTTTTCTGTTAGGTGCTACAGAATTATAATTTTGTTGTTTAATTTTTTGGGGTGTAAATATTCACCGCCTCGAGGCTTACGCCTCACCTACCTAAGCGAAAAACGCCTCGATGCTCGTTTCCGTTCTTTAAAACCTTGACCAAAACTACAATTATGAAATTAGAAATTATATGTTTTTAATTATATTAGCCTCTCTTTTAGAGTCCAGAAGAAGTACCAGCAGCAAGTGGCCAATGATAGTGGACTTTTGCAACAAGGCAACCTAGATTAATCATCATTAGGTATCTATGTGATCTGAATATTGTTTTCGGGCAGGTTCACAAAAACCAACTAATATTATGTCAAGGTACTATTACTCAGCTCTACTGCTTAAATTAGCATGAACAATATATTTGGGCAAACGTAAGACATAGAGACATAAAGGATCTCAAAACAAACTATTTAGTAGCTTAAATAAAAACATACTGCAAACTGAGCACGAGAATCAGCCTCCAGCCTGCAGTAGAAATCACGTTCCTCGGCCGTGAAATCCACTTTCTTCAGATTAATGGTCTTGGGTGGCAGAGAGATAATTGGTTCTCCATCAAGAAGTGTAGCTGAAGCAAGTATATACCAATAAACAGATTAAGTTCCAGTAACATGCTAACAATCGTTAACAGCTGCACTGACGATAAATTACCTATGACACATATCATATGCTTGCACTATCAAAACATAAACCCAAAGCAGAAGAACATGCAAACCACTGAAGGAAAGGACTTAAGAACAATGCAATAACCAAACTCAGAGAAGTATTTGATCTCCTTTATATAGGGTAATGCGTAAATACTTGGATGTATTTGACAAGGCTTTGCTGGAATGACCTAAACTAACAAAAAGAGATGTCTAAGAAAGCATTTAATTAAAGGATCCATAACAAAATATTCACTATCAGTTTTCTAAGTCTCCCTTCCAAAACAGTCAGGTCAATCGAACTTACATGCTTATAATAAAATATAACAATTCTGCAAATATCTGTGTACTTGAGCAGGGATTCATTATCCCCCAAATAACCCTACTTTAGACTGAAGGTTAAATTTTGAATTGAGCCGGTGAGCCTGCACGAGTAACCGCACCATTTATCCTGGGACAGGAGTGATATTTTTCACTGAAAAATATTCAGAACAAATAACATCTACTCTCTCCCCTCTTGTACCGACCAACATCATCCCTAGTGCATATTCTAAAACTTAGAGCAATCTAAAGGTCCATGATTTCTCAACCTTGGGCACTTAAATACATCAAGAAAAGTGCAGCTGGCACAAAAGTCATAATGTCATAAACATCCCCTATAACATAGCCTCTAACGTCCACAACCAGGTCATGGTCAAACCTCAAGTCCCAATCCTAAATATTTTTTAACCATCAAATGTGCAGCTAAACTGCTAATCAGAGACTCTAGTTACAACAACAATAATCCAAAGTTCAAAGTCGAACGTTTGCATCGAGTCCAAACCCACAAAAAACTAAGAACCCATTCTTTCAAGGAAATTCTGTTGGTTAAATGGCAATAAGCAGGACGAGGGAACCATGGAGAAAAATAACAAAAATAAACAACATAACGATAACAGGGATGATAACAGAGGAATTACATCATGCCCAACTGGAAGCATTTAATGAATTAAAAAGCGTAATCCTCCCATAGCATTCACCTTTCGTACGCCGAAGCATAATAGTCTTCAAGACAGCCTGTAACTTCTTATACCCAGTTCCAGGACTCCTTTGGATAGGGGCCTTTATTGTCGAGCAGAATGATTTATATACAGCATATGGATCATATCTCAAGAACCTGAAGTAGCTATAGAGATCATCAATGGCATTCTGGATAGGAGTCCCTGACAAGCACCACCTACGTTTAGCTCGGAGACCCCAACAAGCCCTAGCTACTTGTGTTCTGTGATTCTTAATACTCTGTGCCTCATCGAGTACTACCCTAAACCATCTCACCTTGGCAAGAGGACGAGCAAGAGATTCGAATAGTTCATTGTCCATTCCCTTCTTGTCCTTCTTGGAACTCTTACTAGAGCTAGGAGGATATTTTCTTTTCTTACCAGGTGAGATCCCAACAGGAAGAAAATCATTACGCCTTCTTGTTTCATCCTCATCCTCATCAACAAGGGGCTGCTTCGGAACCTCCATGCTCACAATTGCATAAGTAGTAAGAACAACATCATACTTCGCTAGCTCAAAAGGGTCCTTGGTTCTGTTTGCGCCATGATAAACTAAAACAGAGAGATTAGCTTCGCTGCTTACTTTGTTGTGCAATTCGTCATTCCATTGACGAAGAACACTAGTAGGGCATACAACAAGGGTCCCTGCAGCTGGCCTACTTTTTGTTTGCATGGAACTGCTCTTAAACTTGATTGAACTTCCATTAGTTTCCATCACATAAGAATTGACCTTTTGCTTGGATTTATCAAGCTCGGTAACAGCATCATCATCATCATCATCCAAATTCAAAGTCTCTGTCTCTATCTTTTTCACTTCAGTAGTACAAACACTAGAAGATGGAGACCTTTCCTTCAGAATAAGAGCAATTGTCGATATTGTTTTACCCAGTCCCTGCCAGAGAACAATCACAAAAAGCCAAATAGACAATGAATAGGCTCATCTATATATTTTGTATAATCAACTAAGACAGAACTATAAAATACGGTGATTGCAAAGCTTAAAGTTATAAATAGAAGGCCAAGCCACCTGGTCATCAGCAAGGATTCCTCCAAAGCAGTGCAGGCTTTTAGTCTCTTTCTGTACCATCCATGACAAAGCAATTCGCTGTCACATATTTCAGGTGAAGTTAGAACCCCACATCCTCAGGACCAAGAAAAACATAAGAAAATCCACGTTTTAAAAACAGAATGCCAGGCTGAATAAAACAAGTGCTGCCAGAAAGCCTTTGATATTCTAGTCAGATCGTTTTGATGAGATAAGTCTAAGAAGCTAATTACAGATCGCGTTCTAGCAAACAGAAGAACCTGATACTGTCCAGACAAAGTGGCATGTTCCATTTCATATGAACACCGTGGAAGTAATATGTAAAGCAATGAGGGGGTGAACCCTGAAAATATAAGTTGCCAAATGTAACATGACCCTCGAATATTTATGTCGAAGACAAAAATGTGACCCATTTTCTTTTAGTGATATTGATCACCCTCCCACTCACCTAACCTGAATTCTCTACTGGCTATGGTGCGTAGCATTTTTCAAGCCAGAATCTCTCCCATAAAAGGTATTCTCCCTCTTGGCACCCCAAGAATCTTAGCCATGAAACACCAATCTGGTTACTTGATACTGAACATTTACTACCACTCTGTTTCATTCGCCGCCCTTTGGATTGCCAGCCAGGATGTCCAATAATCAGAGATAATAACATATCCACCCGCTGAATGGGTAAGACAGTGAAAACAGAATTAGTATGCCAAATTAGATGGGTGTATATAGGAGCGTGTGGAATGACTTCATTCAGTTCCCAATCCCACATGAATTCAACTTCTCGTTTTTGCTTTTGGATTTCACAGTTCTATAGTTTAAGGGCTCCAATTTAGCCTAACCAGCGGCTAGTGTATGATAAAAGGCTTGTTGCTTTATGGTACTCCTTCCNAAAACAACAAACATCTTAAGCATGAGCCTCAATATGGCTATTTAGTACCTATTTTTCCATTTTTATCCAATTTCCACCTTTGATCATATAAAGCACCTCCTGCCACCCATTTGGACTGACATGAAATGCTCCATAATCAGAGCCCCAGAAGTGAGAATTGAACCCTTTTGTCTACTGATGAATCAGTTTTTCTGATGCTTATATCACCTCATCGAGTTTCTGGAGCATGAGCATAATGAAGATTTTGGTCCAAGAAACTGTAGCTGACTATATAAAACAAATTAGATATAGAAACCGAAGGAACCCAATATATCCCTCTCAAAAGTAGGGGTTGGGAGGGGTAGAATGTTCGCGGACCTTACCTCAACCACTAGGATCAAGAGGTTGTTTCCATTAAGATCCCCGACTTGTGCATGATGCAAAGGTGTGTGCACGATTCAATGGTGAGCAAGCAGATAATGTAATGAGGTAAACCAAACCAAACATACACAGTATATCCCACCAGAAGGTAGCTTAACAGAAAAACAAATAACAACTAGAAGGCATAAATTTTCATACTAAATAAAAATTCTGTTTCCAAACCTGGTGTCTCAAAAGTGAAACCACCAATGAACCGTCAGGTGCAGATACCTCTGACTTTGGCTGGGAAAGATCCTGCAGTGAATAACATCAAATTCATCAAAAACAGGATATACCTTCATTTTTGACAAAGAAGACACTTCCACCCAACCAGCGGTTGCAAACGTGACTTTTAAACAATTAATTAGAATCCTAGAAGCATTAAAATTATGATTTAAGACTCCAAAACAATTTAAGAACCAAAATAAATAGCTAGCTACACAAAATTATAGCAGCTTCCTCAAACCAGGAAACAAATATCTGAAGAAGGGCCTTTGCCCTAGCGGTATCCTTGTTACCAGTAAAGCCAAGCATCCTAGGAGGTCAAGGGTTCAAACCTCACCAATTGTTAGGAGGGTGCATGAATTCATTTGCCATATACAAATATTATATACTTCAGGGGGGGATCAGTCTGGATGATATTGCAAATTTGACCTTTTGAATATCCACAGTTCATGTGGAAAAACAATCGACATGAAGAAAAACAGAAGATGGAGACACGAACACAATGCTTCTCCAAAAAAATAAAATGCAAAATTATGAAAGAGTTTCTTGTTAATTGCTGCCTGTATTTAAAAACACACAGAATTGTATCAAGTACATGTGCAGACAAAACAAAAGCGTATAGCATTTCTAACCATCGTACTTGGCAATTGGCATGCTGGTGTTAATCAACCACTATACTTTCAAGAGTGAAAAAAACCAAAAAAGCATTGCCGGCAAGAACCAGTAAATTGAACCATTGTAGTTGGCAACAATGAGCAAAAATAACCATCATCTTATTAACACTTTTGCCCAATTTTGCATGTTCTTGCCAACTAAAAGGTATTGTAAAACTTTGAAATTGTAATAGTGGGTTGGTACATCCAAGAAAGAAAAAAGGTTAGGAATGCATGTTCCTCACTCCATAGATTAACAGATGGTAGTGAGAATGTGGTATGAAGTATCAAACAGATGGTAGTGAGAATGTGGTATGAATTATCAAGTGTAAGAAAAGTCACTTACTTGCTGAAATAAGGCTACCAAAACTTAACGAGTACCTCTGTACGCTAAAAGATTATTAATGCATCCCAAGTCCCAACATTCTAGCTACTCTAATCAATGGGAAGTTCTAAGGACCCAACAAATAATCTAAAAAATGTCACATAAGCCTACATTGTCATGTATAAAACAAGAGGGGATTTTTAAATTGTCAGTGTGCATCACTCTAAAAAAGTAACCAAGTTTAAGTAAAAATTGTACAATCTGACACCACAATAGGTGCAGGATGACCAATATATCAGATGTCACTGTACCCAAGATCTTACCACAAGCAAAATGTGTCACTACAAAGTATTTAGATATAATCTACAGACGATGTGATTGAAGAAAATAAGTTCATTTAGTGCCTATACATGATTACAAATTGACAGTTTGTAGATATCTTGTGTTAATGTGCTAGGCTATTGACCATTCTAATTGCTTTAAGAAAAACAATTTAAAAAATAAGGAGAGCATATATGATTTCAAGCTCCAACCAGTACCTATTTAAATGGTTCTTTTAGCCAAATTGCTTACAGAATGCTAGGCAAACATCCAAAACCAGCAAATCCAGTTAGATCACTTGATTTTTCAAAATAAAAAGGGAAATAATTAATGTTACATAAGCAATTTATCAGATCAGGACAAACAATAACAGGCTTAGATCTTAAACAACAGGACACTGCAATTTTTTAGCTGCATGATCCTGAATTATTAGACGCACCTGCAATGCAACTCGATAAATAAACCGTTCATCATTCGCCTTGAGCCTTGCATTGTTAAATCCCATGTGAGTTGGGGGAGCACTAAGAGAAGACCTTTGTGCAGAGATAGGTGATTTCCCATCTACTGGAGACTGTTTCCTGGGTGCAGGTTCACTCATATCTTCTAGAATACATATATCAGGGTCATCGACATCAATGTAGGTAACATTGCCTGATGCACTGTTCCCAACTGCTTGATGGCTGGTTTTTGGGGGAACGGAACCCATATTAGCACGTGCCACAAATGTACTCTCTCTTTCTTCCTTTGTAGAAACCTGCTGCTGCTCGATTGAAGCATCACGCTGGACAAATGATTTTGCTAGCGACTGTTCATTCAGACAACGATTGTCAGCAAATGCACCATTGCTCATGCAAGTGTTATCAATGATATTGATAAAATGGCGAGAATGTTTGGCGTCCTGTTCTCCCTTTACAGCATGATCCTTTCTTGAGACAGAATCAAGGACCCCAGAAAAGGACTGCAACAAGTCCTTATCAGTAAATTGCCAATCAGCAACGTCATAAGATTTTTCACTATCCACATCATCCACAAGTTCAAAGGACTTGTGTGCAGCACCCAGTGCTGCAACAGGCACGTCACCTTTTGCATCCATTATAGAAATCATTTGTCTTCTGTTTGGTAGCATACAAGTGATAGACCCTTTGGCAGGTGTATCAGTAGAACTTTCACTGCTTGGTAAGCAAGTAGTACTGCCTTTGGCACTGAMATATGATCTGGTACCAGAGCTTTGATACACCAAAGATCCTCCACGGATGCTTTCAGCTTGGGTCTCGTCTGATGCACTGTTTATGGATGCATTGTGCATTAGATGCTGCTCTGATGCAATCTTATCATTGTATAACAATCCATTATTATAAATCACAGGATGAGGACCTGAAATTTGGTGATGCCTTGACAGGCCAGAATAAGATGGTTCACTTTCGTTCATGATATTTGGCATAGAAGATTTATCATCAGGGTTGCATGGAATGTCGGAATATCCAGTGACATCATTAAATGGGGACTCCACACTGTCATGGGCTTCTGATGTTCTACAATGTTCTGCAACTGAGTTGCAATATATTCCATCAGCTATCTGATATTTATCCATTCTTTGATGATCACCATTACCATCACTAATACCAAAAGTCCCACCTCTAGCAGCTCTCTCAAAGTTGGTTTCCCTAGTGTCATAGTGGCTAGATGATGAAAAACCTCGAGAAACTACATTATTTGGTAAGCAAGAAGTGCCATCACCTGGTGGAACTGGCACCATCCAATCACCAGGGCCCCAAGAAGAAAAGTGCATGGAGGATACATCTGGCATAGGTCCCACTTTGGTCAACCCGTGATTATCTGTCTGCCTCTCACAATCAGATGAACCACTTGAACAAACAGTTCTAGAGGCTGAAGCTTCTGAGTGATCTAATGGGAAAAATGCAAGTGATCAGGTTTAGTTGACTGAATTATAAGTAATAACCCACTATCTGCAATCATAAATCTAGACAGCATTTGACATATCACATGAAAGAAATAAGTTCATTTATGAGAAGCAAATATTACCATCGTGGGTTTGGGAGTGCTCGATAACACCAATATGCAAAGCTGACTCATTACAAGGTG
Source organism: Cynara cardunculus var. scolymus (assembly GCF_001531365.2). Lineage (NCBI taxonomy): Eukaryota > Viridiplantae > Streptophyta > Magnoliopsida > Asterales > Asteraceae > Cynara > Cynara cardunculus. The sequence continues at coordinate 49,247 of NW_020201235.1, read as the reverse complement.
CGATACTTAAAGAAGGATCCACAAATGCGTTCTGAAAAATATATATCGAGTAGTAAGTTCGGAACTTTTCAAGGGAAAAAATCCACCTCCTCAAACACAACATCAAAGAAAAGTTTGTCTAGATCCCTTTTGCTCATCTTTCACCATTTAGTCAATTAAAGGCCAGATATATTGGCCTGGACAAGGAGTAAAAACGAAGGTAGTCCAGAAAATAACAAGCATATACGTATATAGAGTTTAGTTTCACGAAGTGCAATGCTTGTTAAACCTCATCCCACCTCCATTGAAAAGACGGGAGGCAAAAAGCACATAATTTATGGTTATAATTATAGAGGTACCCTACAACACCATTAAGGCTCTCTGTTCTACTGCAAGTCACTTACTGATTATTCATCAAATAAAATTAAAATAGTGATTCTTATTTTCGACATTGACTACATAAAGTTGCATACCCTCTGATGAATGAGAATGTTAAAAAGTACAGATGCACTGAAAAAGGTGACCATCATATAAGATAAACTTGGGAATGGCCTAAGAATTTTACTCAACCTCGTGCTATAGGTAAAAGTATCTTTAATCTACTTACTACTGATTTTGCTGTATTCTCCATAAACGACACATGTTACTAGGAATAGATCTCTTTGAGGCTATCAACTGTAAAAACTAATATACTGTGTAAACTATTGTGATTTCCTTGTTCTTTAATCTCCATTTTGTCATATTCCAAGTGCAATTTAAATCCTTACTCAATGTGACTACTTTGTTACATAATGAGTGAAGGGCCAAAAATGGTCATGCATTTAACAACCACTAATCCTCTCACACAATATTTATTTTTACCATAAACTTATATGAATGTTACATGGTTAGCCCGAAAAACACACAGCTCACAACTGATATTTGGAACAGTATTATGATCTGCAGTACATAAAACCAACGGCATCTCGATATGTACTTCCTGGCAATAGTCTCTTTCAGTGTACAATTTTGGTAAAGGAATAGTTGTATGCATATACTGGTATAACCTTAAATATGCAGTTTAAAGAATTGAATTGCTCAACAAATGACTGAACAAAAAGGGGGAGTGGTATGCATACTAATTAGAATGTCGCCAAACATAGTTTCTTTAGTGTCTCTGCTTTCTTTTATTTACTTCCTGCATTCCTTTGGCCTTTTGTTTACTTGACACTTTCTATTTGGCTTGTACTTAGCACCTCATATCTCCTTGGCCCTGACCAATTTCTTAAGAACAATGAGAAACACAGCTCTTTGTTTCTCACCAACTCTGCACTTGAAATAAATTAAAATAAGGAAAAAGCATGTCTTTACGTTTCTCCCTAGTCTCCCCCCCCCCCCTCCAACAATCCTTCTCTCAGCCAACAACAGACACCAAGATGACTCAATGCCACCCCTTGGTGCCATCCGAGGTTTCATCAGTTGCCATTGGCATCCTATGAAGTCCCAAAATCCGTCCTCTAACTTCTCAATAGCTTTGTAGGACTCCAATCTACCTTCACCAAGTTAAATTAGCTTTGACAGCATTCATGTAGACCCATCAGAACTTGTACAAAACCATATGACCTATGGTGAAAGTGAAACCCTCCTTAAGTAGCTTCTTAGGGTTCTGATCTGCCATCATGATTTCAAATCGACTTCCTTGGGTTCTAACAAGGTCACACCACAACAATCTGTTCACCAAAATTTGGATCAGTATTATAGGCGTGCAAACACACCAGGATCTTGGTTTTATGATAAAGAACATGGTGAGTATGGCCAGCCAAAGAATTCAGTAACACTGATTTAAACATACTTGTGAAACGTTTATCAGACTTCATAAAAAACATATAGAACAGTTGAGGGGAAAAAAAGATGACTCTGGTCTTCTATACAGCATAACTTCTACAGAGAATTTATTTGGGATTGGAAACCATTTAAAGACAAACTACTGTGAAAATAGGCACCACTAACCCCGATTTTAAACAAATAAAGCATGCATAGACTTCGCTACAAACCGCATCTCATTGTTTACCCACGAACTTTGTATATACAAAAATTCAACTAAAATCAGCCCAAATTACTAATCACTAGCCCTACAAATATAAATACCACACTAAAAGAAGTGAAACATTCAACACATTGTGCAATTTCACATAAACCATACACTAGACATGAAACTTAAAGAAACTCCCAACATCTGGGATCAGTAGCCTTCGAATTCCAATATTGAAAAACCAAAGTGATGTCTAATTCTCCAAGCAAACACATGCTTGAACATATCAGCTAGTTCATAATCACGCAATGTTACAGCAAGGCATCAAAATCCTATCCGCCATTTCCACACAAATTTACAAGATCATACATATGCACAAATAGACTATCTTACATGTTTCCAGTAGATCAACTCTAAATAACTTAATCACATAAAAACCATTAACAAATTAAGTCTACCTGTGAACAATCATCTGGGGGTCTCTCTTCAAGAATACTAAAAAACGATTCGATGTCCATGCTCATCGCACCGTCATCAGCAGTTAAATCAACATCATCATCCACATCAAATTGCCATTCATAGGAGGTACCACCGTTTGTCATCATCATCAGAGCCACAAAATCATACAATCCTCAAAAACCCTACTTTTTTCTCCGCGGTTGTTAGTAATACAGAAATTGTTATCACTTGGAAACCCCCCTACTTTTCAAAAACAAAAATCCCAAAGAACCTCAATTTTACCCTCGATTTTGCCCTAATTCTACACGATCAATCAAAAACGATCTTGAGATGTACATCTGTGGAGGGGGGTTTTTGTGAAATCATGAAGAAAGTTCTTTGTAGTTTCCTTGGGTCATGTTGTGCGACTTTTTCCCTCGGTTGAAGGTTAAAGATTTGGAATCAACGCGTGACTTTTGCTGTTTTTAATTGCTTTTCCTTTCTTTTATTTAATGTGTCTCATTTCTTTATCTTCTCTCTTCATGATGTGTTTCTTTCATATAAATCAGATAAATTTACTGTAAATATTCATATCCAAAAAATGCCCCTTTCAATGGTCGAATATGGGTATCAATTTATGGTTGGATTCATCCCAAACGGAATATAAACGACATCACTTTAGATTTTAAATTTTGAATAATAAAACCAGTTTAGATATGATTTTGAACTGATTTGAAGCGAAAATTGGTTGTTTGAAAACCTAAGATTGAGAATCGGTTTTCAGAAAAAAGAAAACATATAACCAAATGCCAAACCGAATATGGTTGGTTACAGTCCAATTTGATTTTTCAATTTTATCGATTCAAACCAATGTAGGTCTTAGAGTTATCACATACCTTGTGGTGTTATATTTTGAGTCGTGCTGCAGCTTATGTTACTTTTCTTTGTTGTTATCATCACTCTTATAATTTGTTACTATTTTGTTTGAAAACTATGATGTTTGTCTTATTGATCAATCCTAATCAAGGCATACCAACGATATTGTTTTTTGTATATCATGGTATTGACATATTAATTGAAAGCAGCCATTGGCATAAACGAGACATGATTTTGGATTAGACAATGTTGGGTCGACCAACTTGAGGGTAATTGAATGACCTTTCTAGACTACTTTGGCTTATAAATTACTAACCGATTCAAATTAGTTTCAATGAATAACTCAACTTTACATATTACATGTAAATGATGTAAAGACTTAAAAGGAGAAATGAGTTTGACCAGCCTGATTGGATTGGGTTGATTTGAGTCTGACCTACTTTCAATCCAACTATCTTGACCTTTTAAGTTTTAGGCATTGTTTGGACTCTGATTTAATGAAAGTTGGGTTATTCGGTCTATTTTTTCAGGTTGGATCCAATAAGCAACCATCAAAATTAATCAAAGCCATACAAACATATTTCCACCATTTTGAGATATGATGGATGTGGTCCATTCAAATCTAGACATCCTAACACAAGCTAGTTAGCCCCATGCATGAAGCTATATCATCGGTATTTTGACGTTTTAAAAATGCTAACATCTTTTTATTAGGGCGTTTCTTAGCATGTTAAATGTGAGATTTTGAAGAAAGCTTCCGAAAATTTGGGAACCAAATTTACATGTGGGTCTTTTTATCGACTTGTTTAAAACTATAGCCGAAATTATTTAGGTTCAAACCATTACTTATTTGGTTTTAGGTTCAAATCATTAATGGTTTAGGTTTAGTTTCATATTGTTAATCGTTTTAGGTTTAGCCTATTTTTATTCTTAACATATATTATCTGTCATCTCATTTATGTAATATAATCAAAAGTTTTGGATGTAGCAGAACCTCCAAAAAAATTAAAACATCCCTGTTTTTTATGTTAGATGATCCAAAAGAAATGCACTGTTTTAGTTTTAATATGATTGCAATTTAGATTAATGTATTTTTTTTCAATTAACAATCACTATAGAAGATATAGTAACATTCATTTTGCTTCTTTAGTTTGCATGGATCTTTTTATGGTTGAAGTAATAATTAGTAAATAAATAATTTTTATTTTTATTTTTTCTATTTTGAATGATTTAATTTTTAAACTAATTTTTTGAATGAAAAAATTATTAAACTTTTTTATTTTAAATGATTAAGTGTTTGAACTGTTTTTTTAAACGAAAAAACCATCAAAAAATTTCATTTTACTGATTAAGTACATGAACATTTTTCAATAAATGAACTATCGCACTTTTAGAAATTGGTTACCTATATGTTTTTAACCAAAAAAGTTACATTAACCGACTAGTAAAATTTCAATGCTTTATTTATTTTTTAAAAAAATTCAGGGTATAAATCTTAAAAAATGTGAAAGTTGAATAGTTTTTTCATTAAAAAATTAATTCAAAAACTTAATAATTTAAAATAAGAAAGTTTAATGATTTTTTGTGATAACTTGATCCTAGTTATCACCCAATATATTTAATACGTGATTATCTGATTAAATGATTACGTGATAGCATGGTAAATTGATATGTTTGATCATGCTAGTATGTGAAATTGTGTATTAATTGGATATATATATATATATATATATAAATGCATGATATATGTGTATATATGCATAGGTATATATGTATATGTGATGATGCATGTGTATGTGCATATGGGTTACATACATGCATGGGGGATTTCTTTTGTAAACTTGCACATGGTATATGGCTCTAGGAGCCGACTTTCCCTAAAGGGAAACTAAAACTGTCACAACATGTCTCTAAACCGTACACAACAAAGATACTTAAACCGGACAATGCATATGACTAAACTGCACACTTCAAAGATAAACCGGATAATGCATGTGACTAAACCGCACACTGCATATAGCTAAACCAGACACAACGAATATCTAAACCGATTACAGCATAAGTCTTAAACCTGTCACAACTTGAGGCTTAAACCGATCACAGTTTAAATCTTAAATCCGTCACGACTTGAAGCTTAACCCGGACACAACTATGAATGTAAACCTGTCAGCTTGAATGTAAACCGGACAACTTGAATGTAAACC
>NW_020201235.1:41124-43014 GCF_001531365.2 Cynara cardunculus var. scolymus | reverse complement strand
ATAACAATGGCAGATTAGGATATAGCATTCAAGAACATCACATGAACATTGAGAGAGAAAGTCAAGATCTTTCAATATGGTCAAACCTTTCTTTACGTATTGATTTACAAATAAGCTCTCCTCCTTCTAATTACAAAGACAAACCATATTTATATGGTCAAACTATTAAAGACAAATCAAAGTCAAACTCCTATAAGAAAGTCAAACACGCTGACTTTTACAATTATAGACTATATTTAACTTTTAAGACGAATACAATTAATACTGATTTTCAGTCCTAACAGGAACGGTTCGGGAGTATACTAAAAGATTCATTGAATACTCTCGCTTTGCTGAACATTATGTTTTGACTGAATCCAGGAAAATAGAGAGGTATATTTGGGGTTTGAAATCCTTAATTAGAGAGTTTGTTATTGCTATGAACCCCAATACCTTTCCACTAACAGTAGATGCAGCTGAGGTGACCGAACGAAATAAGAATAGACAATCAGAAGAAAAGGTTATGGAGAAAAGAAAATGGGGGGGGGACCTTCATCTTTTCGAGGGCTGAAAACTGTTAGATATGATAACAGATCTGAGCAAAAGATTAGTGAGAAAGTCTGCTCACAGTGCCGACAAGTTCATCAGGGTGAATACAAGATGGACCCAAGGAAATGTTATAAGTGCGAAGAAGCAGGTCATCTGTCTAGAAACTGCCCAACTAACAGAAGATGTTTTAATTGCAATTCTTCGGATCATATTCGACCAAATTGTCCCTTGTTGAGAACTCCACAGTTAACAATGGGGAGTAATGCGTCCGGTACACAGGGAAGACCTACTGTGAATAGAGGAAGGCAAAGAGGGGCGCGGGGACGATCCTTCCAGATGACTAAGAATGAGGCAGAAGCATCACCGGATGTAGTAACAGGTACATTTCTTCTGAATTCAATACGTGCTAAGGTGTTATTTGACTCTGGTGCAAACTTTTTGTTTGTATCTCCATTGTTTGCTCAAACTGCATGTTTGAATTCTGTGCTACTTGATGATGAGTTAGTAGTTAATACTGCTAATAGTCAGAAAACTGTTACTAGTGTGTACAATAACTAGTAGTTAATACTGTTAATAGTCAGAAAACTGTTACTAGTGTGTACAATAACTAGTAGTTAATACTGCTAATAGTCAGAAAATTGTTACTAGTGTGTACAATAACTGTATTATTGTTATTGAGGACTGTGAACTTTCGATCCGGTTATTTCCTATGCTAATGAAAGAATTTGACATAGTAGTGAGTATGGACTGGTTGGCAAAGTATCGGGCTAGCATTGTTTGTAATCAGAAAATAATCAGAATTATTCTGCCAGACCAGAGAACAGTTGTTATTTATGGTGATCGTCAGAATCATCATACCAGTATTTTGTCAGTAATAAAAGCCCATAAAAGTATTCGGAAGAAGTGCCAAAGATGTTTGGCATATGTAATTGATCTGAAGAAAGAAAAGAGAAAAGAAAAATCAATTCCGATTATTAGTGAATATCCAGAAGTCTTTCCAGAAGACTTATCTGGATTACCGCCAGATAGAGTCATTGAGTTCCGAATTGATTTAGTACCAGGAGCTGTACCAGTAGCAAAGGCGCCGTATCGTTTAGCTCCATCTGAATTGAAAGAACTGGTTGCATAGTTGAAAGATTTAACTGATAAGGGGTTTATTAGGCCTAACACTTCACCTTGGGGAGCTTCGGTCTTATTTGTCAAAAAAAAGGATGGGTCTATGCGAATGTGTATAGACTGTCGTGAATTGAATAAGTTAACAATAAAAAACAAGTATCATTTACCGAGGATTGATGACTTGTTCAACCAATTGGTAGGAGCAAGTTATTTCTCCAAGATTGATTTAAGATCAGGGTATCATCA
>NW_020201235.1:38456-40199 GCF_001531365.2 Cynara cardunculus var. scolymus | reverse complement strand
GTAGAAAAGAAAGGAGTGAGACTATTAAAACGGTGGCAATGAGAATAAGTTTAATCCCTGATATTCATGAAGAAGTTCTGAGATGTCAGAAGGAAGCTATGAAAGAAGATCTTATCAAATCAGAAAAGTTGGGTAAGATGATTTCAACCTTGAAACCAAATGACAAAGGAATTATGTGTTTTCAAGAGCGAATTTGGGTACCATATTTTGGAGATATCCGAAGTATAATATTAAATGAAAGTCATAAATCCCGATACTCTATCCATCCAGGCACCAATAAGATGTAACCGAGATTTAAAACCTTTTTATTGGTGGCCAGGATTGAAAAGAGATATAGCTCGGTATGTGGAACAGTGTCTGAAATGTTTACGGGTAAAGATTGAACATCAGAAGTCGTACGAAAGTCTTCAATCCTTAGAAATACCTGTATGGAAATGGGATCACATTACCATGGATTTTGTTATGAAATTATCTCGAACTCCAATGGGGTATGACGCGATTTGGGTAATTGTTGATCGTTTATCTAAATCTGCGCATTTTCTACCAATAAGAGAGAAATACTCTTTAGAAATGCTAGCGCAAATCTACATCAAAGAAATTGTTACCAGACACGGTGTTCCATTGTCTATTATCTCTGATAGAGATAGTCGGTTTACTTCCAAATTCTGGGAAGGACTACAGAAATCTTTGGGGTCTGAAATTCGGTTAAGTACAGCTTATCATCCGCAAACAGATGGGCAAAGTGAGAGAACTATCCAGACTCTCGAAGATATGTTGAGAAGCTGTATCATGGATTTCGGAGGATCGTGGGAAGATCACTTGCCATTAATAGAGTTTGCGTATAACAATAGTTACCATTCCAGTATCCAAGCGGCACCATATGAAGTGTTATATGGACGTAAATGTCGAACGCTGTTATGTTGGAATAAAGTGGGTGAAAAACAACTGACAGGTCCTGAAATTGTCCAAGAAACTTCTAAATAGATTGAACAGATTCGTGAAAGAATCAAAACAGCACAAGATCGCCAGAAAAGTTATGCAGATAATCATCGAAAACCAATTGAGTTTAATATAGGTGATTTTGTAATGTTAAAAGTTTCGCCATGGAAAGGTGTTATCAGATTTGGGAAGAAAGGATAGCTCAGTCCAAGGTATGTGGGGCCGTTCAGAATATGTAAGCGAATTGGGCCAGTATCATATCAGTTAGAGCTGTCAGAAGAGCTGAGTCTGATTCACAACACTTTTCATGTGTCAAATCTGCAGAAATGTTTGGTTGATTCAAATCTAGCTATACCATTGCCAGAGATTCAATTAGACAGTAAGTTGAATTTTGTAGAAACACCGGAAGCTGTTATTGACCGAAAAATCAGGTTGTTGAGAAACAAAGAAATAAGTCTGGTGAAGATTCAGTGGAAGTTTCACAAAGGACCAGAAGCAATATGGGAATTGGAATCAAAGATGAAATCAGAATACCCGTGGCTTTTTTATTAAAGGAATTCCGGGACGGAATTCATTTAAGGGGTGGATAATGTGATAACTTGATCCTAGTTATCACCCAAGGTATTTAATACGTGATTATCTGATTAAATGATTACGTGATAGCATGATAAATTGATATGTTTGATCATGCTAGTATGTGAAATTGTACATTAATTGGATATATATATATATATATATATATATAAATGCATGATATATGTGTATATATGCATAGGTATATATGTATATGTGATGATGCATGTG
>NW_020201235.1:27150-36506 GCF_001531365.2 Cynara cardunculus var. scolymus | reverse complement strand
TTAAAATATAATTAAGATAATTATTGTGTTTTAATAGAATACTTGATTATTTTCTTTATAAAAAATTACATTATTAAATCACAAATAAATTACTTCGTTATTATACTTGAATTAAATTATAATAAAAAAATTGCATTAAATAAGTTAAACAACAAAACAAGAACTTTCAAATAGTTAATTTGACATCAATTGTCGATATATATATATATATATATATATATATATATATATATATATATATATATATATATATATATATATATATATACTAGAAGCGTACTCGCGCAAGGCAGCGAGATACATCGTGATTCAGATATTTTATTTTATTTTTTATCTTAGTCGATGTTATAATATATGGCTTTATGTGATTTTGAGAAAGCGATGATGTTTTTATTTTTGAAGAAAATATGTTTGAAAATATCATAAAAATTTGACAAAAATATATCGATATTAGTATCAAATTAACTATTCGAAATTCCTCATTTTTTGTGTAATTTTTTAATTCAATTTTTTTATAATTTAATTTATGTACAATAACGAAGTAATTTATATTTGGTTTAATAATATAATTATTTTAAAGATAATAATTATTTATTTTGTTGTAACTCGATAATTATTCTAATTATATTTTAGATTTTTTATATTTTAAAATGATATGTTCATTCTCTATTTGATAATGTTATCTATAGTTATTTATACGAATTCAAACATCGAGCTTTAATAAGTTGTACTTATGCATAATTATCTGTAATCTTGAATTTTACGTAATATGCATCAATATTATGCATAATATTAATTTAATACTCATATCGATGTAATTTATCGATATTTTTACAAGGAAATTACACCAAAACACAAGAACTTTTAAAAATATTAATTTAATACTCATATCGATATTTTTTTTCAAAATTTTATGATATTTTTAAATTTATATTTTATTCAAAAATAAAAATAGTTAATTTGATACTAATATCGATATATTTTTGTCAAATTTTTATGATATCTTCAAACATATATTTTATTCAAAAATAAAAACATAATCGCTTTCTCAAAATCACATAAAGCCATATTATAACATCGACTGAGATAAAGAATAAAATGAAATTAAAATCACGATGTATCTCGCTGCATTGCGCGAGTACGCTTCTAGTATATATATATATATATATATATATACCATCAAACAATAACAAAAACTAAATTATTTTTGAAAACTTAAATCGGCACCGACATCCCCAATCGATATAATTGATTTTGCTTCAAGCTTAAGGTTTGAATGTAAGTGAAAAACTATGAATATTAAATAACTTTATGTCCATTTATTCAATGAATCTATCTATTTTCTCTAAAAATGTTTATTAATGTTATATTCTTTAAAAAATATTTAGATAAACATTTGGTATAAACTTAGATGCAACCAATGCCATATATAAACTAGTGGTATACTCGTCCGTTGGTCACGTACATGATATGATTTTAAACAAATTTTAAATGTCCTAGAAACAGATCTCAAACAAAGTGACGATTTATCAACCTCAACAAATCGATAATATGAGAAATGTGAGCATAAATTTATGTGAAAGGATTTATCCTAACTCGATTGGCACCCCAAGTAATACTTCTACTATCTCACAATGTATCCATATCGAATCCTTATGTGCATAAACAATGCAACCTTTATTGACTGAAATTCAACAAACTAATAGTGTCTTAGGAGCCGTTTACCAAACACTTAACTGAGTAAGAGCTTATTAAGTCACATTTTCTTACGGATGAATATGAGAAGGAACAAGAATCTTGGTAAGAGCGAAGGTAAGGACCGAGAGTATTAATCGGCAAGTGAGTATCATGACTCTTACCACGGTTAGTACTTACCGGGTAAATTGTTGCATACGATACGTTTTGGTGGGCTAAAATCTTACCCGATGAATAACTGTTGAATTATTCCGCTAAGCACTTAACCCCCCCTCCCCTACTAGAAATTATTCGTCTAAAGATGGAGTATATAACCTCTGATCATGTTACTACAAAAAAAAATGATAATAATAAAGCATAGTACATACTCTTGCAGCATAAATGCATAATGTATTTGAATTTGCAATGGAGAATACATACAAGTAATAAGCTAATAATCGCAAAAGCAAAACCTACATAGTAGTCGGTTTCCATCACTCCGCATAAAGCCTGCTTATAATTTCATCTTCCAATTCCTTCTTCTTCAGTTTGTCATCCTTTAATGCCACATCCATATTCTTTATGTCCTCAATAGCTCACTAACCTCCTCAATAACTCTAACTAACCCAAAAATAGTATCTAGTAACCTTCTTGTATATTCAGAAAATTCATGATCTTCCCAATTACTCAGTCCTTGTTTACTTTTCCTTAGCCTAACTTGTCATCAGGGCGGCAATTGCAGGTTTTTGGTAAAACCCTCGACTTGGACATAACCTAATTACAATCCAAAAAACTGTAAACATAGTCGGTTTCAGAATTTGCGTAATTACATGAGACAACAATACCTTATCCTGACGGTGCTCTATGTAATCTAGGTCGGCAGTGATAGGTAGCAGTTGCCCCTGTGGCTACCACAACTATTGAGTCTAAAAGATGGTCCAGATGTTTCTACTAACTGTATGGCCCATTAAGTCGAAATACTTCAATCGAGAGTTGGTATAGATATCCCTGCAACATAAAAAAGCAAAATCTAAAAATATTTCTTTTATAAGATGATACAACATAAGAGTAACATTGTTTGTTAAGCTACTATGGTAGAAGATACAATTTAAAAAGCTCTTATGTTGAAATTATGTAAAACCTGTAAGATAAGTGGAATCGCTAAATTGTTAACATAATTTAATTTGGCTGGTCCTTGCCATGTGTAGTTGATGCTTACATAAAGGAAAGAAAAAGTATAGATGAAGTTCATATAACAAAGATGTTATGAGACACCAAAGGACTACATTGATGTTAGACAAATGAGATTACTTGTAACTAGTATGTGCTTTCATAGAGAATTATTCTAGAAAGAAGTTAGAGAGAGAAACTATTGTAGAGTGAGAAATTATATCAATATACATGATGATTTATCTTTGTTGTTATTCTTATTGTTTAATACATTGTTACTTGATCATTATAGGATTAACAATTGGTATCAGAGCAAATTCAATTTGATTTGATAAAGATTTGAAAGAAATGTTTTGAAGTTCTTTAGGTTTCTTGAAAAAGTTGACTATTCTTGATCTGAATTTGATGATTTTTTATGTTTTTGATTGATTTGTTGTTACAGACTTGTTGGACTATCTATACTATATTATAAAGTATTTGACAAAACTCTTAAAAACCATCTTTTATGCATAAAATATTGTTTATTGATGCATATTACTTAAAATTCAAGACTACAAGTAGATTGTGCATAAGTACAACTTATTAAAACCCCATGTTTGGATTTGTGTAACCAACTGTAGATAAACATAATTAAATACAGAATAAACATCTCATTTTAAATATATATAAATCTAAAATATAATTAGGATAAGTATGAAGTTTTAATTGAAACAACTCACCACGCACTAAACAGTACTAATAATAAAAAATCATACATCTCCACATATCAAGTACCAATATTATACAAACATTTCAGGTTTATTAACGTATGACAAATTAACAGTATGGGTTAACAAAAGTTTTGTCATGATAAAACTTTCTTCCAAATATTTCTTCTTTACATTTTTTCCTTGCCTTTATCCTAAGATGACGGATGACCTGCAAAACAGTTTAGTACAATAATTGAGGGTTAGACCAAAAGATCTAGTGAGCGAATTACCCTCTTATAAACATAATTTACTACAAATCCCAAGATAGATCAAACCTGAACCTTAATATAAAATTTATATCTTGGTTACCCTGCCAATCCATCTATCACGATTACATCGTCATTTCATCTATCGTGGTTATACCGCCATTTCATCTATCCTGGTTACACCGTCATTTCATCTATCGCGGTTACACCGTCATTTCATCTATCGCGGTTACACCGTCATTTCATCTATCGCGGTTACACCGTCATTTCATCTATCACGGTTATACCTTCTATCCATCTATTACAGTTACATTGTCATTTCATCTATCACGGTTACACCGTCATTTCATCTATCGCGGTTACACCACCATTCCATCTATCGCGGTTACATCGCCAATCCATCTATCACGGTTACATCGCCATTTCATCTATCATGGTTACACCGTCATTTCATCTAATAGTAGTCAACCAGGTAATATTTAATTATTGAAGAGATTATGGTAACACTTTGTCCTATTCGGACAACACTATGTCCGGAGAGGAGGTTACCTGACAATACTTACTCTTATCTGGACAACACTCTGTCCGGTGAAGGGGTTATCAGACAACACTATGTCCTGTCTGGACAACACTATGTCCTGTCCAGACAACACTATGTCCGGAGAAGTGGTTTATCGGACAACACTTGGTATCCAGACAACCTTGATCGATGAGGGGTCATGTCCGGACAAGCCTTGATTGGTGAGGGGTCTTATTTGGATAATATTATCAAAATATACAGTGAAGATATAACAACCAAATATATCCAAAGCAATAGAGAACTCACTTTTGCCTTAAAACACAACTTTAAAATCTGCTTCTGCTTCCATGATCTCCTAGTTTTACCCAGAATAATATGAAAAGTAGGATGAAATGTGTGAAACCCTTTCTTACACACACATACTTAGTATTTATAATAAGTTATACAAGCGGACTCTAGTTGGGGGGGGGGGGTTGCCTACCATGCATCCTCCCATTCAACTATTATTAAATTCACACATACACATACACACACATATATGTTGATCCCAGATCTCTCAATAACACTAATAATCGAGTTAAAAATAACCAAATTATAGTGTTTTAATGAACAAAGTGATGAACACTCAAGAATAAACTATGAACATTAAAGAACAATCTTGAGTGTCAAAGGYTTCACTTTATTAATAAGAAAAACGTAAAAGCGACATTTAATACAATAGGCCTAATCACCTATTTATACTAGTAAGCTAATTAGAAGAWAACTATCYAGTGAGACTATTTAGCTAATCTTCTATTAACAGATAATGTTTATCTAAACTATTGATAAACTATAATATCAAGATAAACTTAAAATCCAGCTGTCGACTTGTCATCTCCAGTTGTCTTTCATGGGATGATGAATCAACCTTATCTTCATATTTTCATCGTATGCCTCTGGTTGAATTGCTGAAGAAAACTCTAAGTGTTGTTGACCAGAGGGGTGATGAAGATGCTCTTTCCATTGTATCTCTGGTTGTTCATCGACCCTCTGGTTGTTCTCCAGACTTGGTTAATTCTGCCTTGATGTCTTCATCGGTCTTCTGGTTCTTCATCACTTATTGTTTTTCATTACTTTTACACTTTATGGATTATGGGGTCTAACAATCTCCCCCTAAGTAATGAAAGAACATAAACTAGTTTATGAACAGAATTGAAGAACAGACACTAATCTAAAGAAAAACATCAAACTCCAAATTTCCATTGGATGATGAATTCTTACAGTACTGGAAACAAAAGACATCATTTTAAGGCAAAAATTTACAACGCATCATGATCTACCTTGAGATATATCCCAGAAGCACAGAAGCAGTCTTCGATAACCGATGACTGTTGATATCTCATGAATGAGTTGATTCCCATATTCTCTTGGCACATGAGATCTACCAAGTCTTTCTCTGATGACCTTCTGAAACCACTCAAGTGTATCAGTTGAATACTTGAAGGCTTCAGTCAATCTGAAGAATTTCTTTACCCCGAACTCGTTCTTGAAGGCAAGTCCAAGCTCGGGTTGAGTTAAGACAGAGGAAGATCTTTTCTTCTGCAGGCCAGAGAAATCTTCATTTGTTGGAGCGCAGGAGAGTCTTTCAATGCCTAAGTGAAGAGCAATTTGAAAATCACTCTTGGCTCGATGCTTCACCAGGGTCTCTATTGTCTTTACAACCGCTCTGTTTGCCATCCCAAATCTGATGCCATGATCCTGTCGCTGAGCCGTGTACGCGTAAAGTTCGATCAAGTCGTAGGGGTTGAGATTGATCAAGTCATTGTCGTTGAAGACGCTGACCTGACCGTGAACTCTTTCCATCATGTACTCGATGAATCTTATTGCTCAGTTGGCAAAGGTCCTCATTTTTATATCCATTACCCTCCTTATCCCATCGTTTAAGAAGACAGCCTGTAGTGCTTGGGTGGTCTGTCTAATAAACCTATGGTGTAGGAGGTCTATGAATTCTCGCAATAGAATCGGAGGATTGAGAGTCAAACCTTCATCGCGGTCGTGATACAAGTATTGATGGATATTTTCCATCATTATGGGTTTCCTGGGTGGAAGCTCTGGACGTCTCCTCAGTGACTCCATGTTCTGGATTATTTCATCGACTAGGCTCTGTGGAGGGTGCCTTGATGAAGAGGGAATGTCTGCTTACACCATGGTTGGTTCGATTGGGGGTTGGGTTTGGGTTATGGGTTGTGTTTGGGTGGTGGTTTGTGTATCGGTTGGAGGGTGTGTATCGGTTGGCAAGAGGATGGTTTCTTGGGTTGGCTCAGGTTCATCGGGTTGGGAGATGAAAGATTGTGTATCGCTAGGGGTTGGTGATGGGGTTAATGGTAGGTTTGGTATGGGTGATGGAGTAAAAGGTGGGTTAGTTTCTGTTTGTGGGGTGGTTGGATTTTCATCGATTGAAGAACTCAACACGATGGGTTCTGGGGAGGCTGCAAGGGGAACATGTACATTTTGTACATCTTCAGAGGGCTGAGCCTCTGGTTCCCTTGCCTGGGTTGATGGGGATTGTTGTGTTTGGGGTTGTGGTGATGGTGTAGCAGACTTCGTCGGTTGAGCAGCTGCAGCCTGGTTCTCCCCCCTGATGATGATGCTTGTGGTGGCACGGAGGTGGTTGTGGATGTGGATGGAGGAATGGGTAGGTTGGCGATGAGATTTCTCACCTCTACAGTGAAGGAGGAGAAGGCTGCATTAAAGGATGGGCCTGTAGAAGGAGGTAGGGGTGGAGTAGGCTGGGGGATGTGGGCTAGTATTGTGGCAGGCAGTTGGGTTAGGGTGGTTTGTATGGTGGCCATTTGGTGGGTGAGGGAGGCTAGGGTTTCATCGATTGATGAAGTGGTTTGAGGTGGGGCTTGTTGAGGAATTTGGGAGATGATGGTGGTTGGTAGGGTGTTAAGGTTCTGGAGGATGGTGTTTAGCTGGTTGGTTATGTATGTAAGATTCTCATCGGCCTCAGTTGCCTGGGCCGTGAGGGTGGCGATGGAGTGAATGAGGATTTGGTTTCTTTAGGTGGCAAGGGAGGAGGCGGTGTTGTGGTGTTGGGTGATGGTTTGCTGGAGCATTTGGAGACGTGTTGTATTGTCTCGGGTTTGGGTTTCAAGTTGGAAAAGGTGTTGTTGAAGGATGGCAAGGGATTGTTGAAGGTTGGTGTTATCGGTTGATGGTGGGTTATCAACAATCCCTTGGATGATGAGTTTAAGGTCTTCCAATGACCGCAGAACTGAGTCAACAAAGGCTTGGAAATCGGCCTTTCTGACCAGGTCGACAATGGGCGTAACCCCTGCAGCAACGGATGCTGTAGGTTGAGCCTCTGCTCCTGAGGCGCCTTAATGGCCTTGTGAAAATGTAGGCCGTGAAGGACTTCCATCATGTCCTTGATAGCCCTCAAGTGAGGAGCTATCTCGTGATGTTGCTACATCGGCTTCCTCTTCCTCTGCTTCAGAGACCGGGTAAGTGAAGCGAATATGTGTCCCCTTCGGTAGATCAAATATCAAAGGGGGATGTGCAGGAAAGGGAGATCGCTCTAAATGATCTTGGGGTGTATCAATGTCAGAAGCAACACATGCTTCTGTGTGTGTGATAGGTTGTGTCGAGCCTTGAGGCAAAAGGGCTCTTATTTCTTCATCACCTTTCTGTTAGGAGAGGGGTGATGGAATGTGGGGTTCCTCAGCTGATTCATCTCCAGAGGCCCGACGAATGGCCTCTGGATGGCTGGCTTAGGTAGGGATTGGACTGGGTCGTCTTTGTTCAATAGCCCTTTGGCTTTGATCGCTAGGGGTAGATATGGTGGTTGCCCTTTGGGAAGTGGGTGGAGGAATTGTTTGAGTAGGGCCGGGAGAGGCACTAGGAGTGTCATCATCATCATCATCGTCTTCATCATCCGATAAAGATGCCTCTTGTGCTCCCTCGCTTGGTTCTGGGGACGACTCTAGTCGCTCTTGGTAGCTGCCCTCGGTTCCTGGGACAGCAGAGAGCGTTCATAGGTTCGACGGATCTCAGATGTCGATGGAATGACATTGAGCATGGCCCTTGAGAGTGGCCGGTTGATGGTGTAACCCTCCTTCGATAGGGTGGGTCGATGGCCTTGCATTTTGAAGAAAGGAGTGAACGGTTCTTCAGCCGGTAGACCATGTTTCCTCATTGCGTCCCCTATGAAGAGGGCTAGGAAACGAGGAAATAGAACATCAGATAAGGGTTTGCCGGTGGCCTGGAGATTGCATTTCTTGACTACCGCCGAGTGGATGTCATTGTATATGAGAAAGGCGTAGTCAAGGTTGAGGTTGAAGAACAGCCCGTACTTGATCGTCATTATATTGATGTTTCTTTGGTCCAATGACCCCAGCTTGCATGTGAGGGCCCTGTTCAGGATTGAGAAGAACATGTTCCACATTGGCGGGAGGAATTGTCGTTTGAAGTCGGAGACATTGCGTAGGTCACAATTGTAACCTAGCATCTTAATGAAGCATAGTATGTTGTCGGTGGTGGGTGGTTTGTCATATTCGGCAATGCCAAGCTCTCGACGAGTGGGAATGCACAAAACTCGAGATACTTTAGCCCACAAAATTTTGAGCGAGCAGCTCATATCGTTTGGAGCATCCATGTCCCCCATTATTCCACGGCTGTCGGGGTGGAATTCACAGATTTTCCAGTACTGTTGGACGTACTTTAGTGGTACGCCGGTGTCAGCAAGGGTCAGTGCTGGTAGTAGAATGCAATTCTTGAAGAACTCGATCATGACGGCAAACCTGTCGTCGAATAGGGTGTTTCTCAGTTCAATGGCGTGGTTGTTTGGCTTCATTGGAAGGAAAACAATTGCGTGGCTATTGGCGTCGGTGGATTGAACGCGACTTTCATTGTTGTTTGACTCGTGGGAGGCGGAGGAGGCCATTGCTTAGAAAGTTGCAGATAGAATCGTTCGTCAAATGCTATTTGCAGGTTTAAGGAAGCGTAAAGAGGAAATGGAGGTAGAAGAAAGGTATTTATAGGTGGGGAGGAGGTGGG
>NW_020201235.1:25297-27120 GCF_001531365.2 Cynara cardunculus var. scolymus | reverse complement strand
ATTATTATATTGAAATAATCATGAAAAAGTAGAGGCGGTTGGGTAATAGACGATTTGATTTGAAGATTGTGAGCCGTCTTGATTGTACATGCCATTAATGTTGGAGGACACGTGTCAAGGCGGGGTTAGGGAAGGGAAATTTGAAAGGGTTTATAGGGAATAGGCTGTATATGGTGTCAGGCACGTGTGAGGATGACGTATGGATTATTTGAAATAAGAAGTTATTCCAAATAATATCTCGTTAAGTATTGATCCAAAAACGATTTAAAAAAGTCCATCTAATTGTAAGATTAATACAAATTACGAAGTTTTGTTCTTCTAAAAACCCATGTTGTATAGTTTTTAGTCACAAAAGCTGCAATTTCATATAATCTTAAAAAATTTCAATTAAGATGGGTTTATTGATGAAAATGATTTTGTCTTGTAACCAGAGGAGTTCTGGTTGAACAAAACTCAATTTATGGGGAACCAGAGGTGGTCTGGTTGGATATCGATGAAGGAATTCATCGATGGAATGTTGGATTGCATGATTAAGAAGCCTTGGATGACAAACCATAGGCTCTGTTTAAGCATGGGCAATCCATTATGTAGGACCAGAGGAGCTCTGGTTTGATACTTGGTTTATTATGTAGCATTTAGATGTCCAAAGGCTCTGGATAGAGGAACCAGAGGCTCTGGTATTAAAAAAATGCATATGTATGCAATGGATATTCATGATGAATGAATAGCTCCCCCTCAAATGATGCATGTATATTGGTTGAGTTTTAAAAACTCCCCCTAGAACCAATGATAAGGATGATTGAGGTGACCAGAGGCTCTGGTCTATACAACCAGAGGCTTTGGTTGTGAAGGATGATGGAAAGATGTATGAGATATGGCCAAGTATGCAAATGGATATGCATATGAATGGATCTTTGAAACCAGAGGGCTCTGGTTCCAAAGACAGTGAATCCAGAGGCTCTGGTCTTTAGAACCAGAGGCTCTGGTTGCAAAGACAATGAATCCAGAGGCTCTAGTTTTAGAACCAGAGGCTCTGGTTGCAAAGGCGAGGAAAAATATGTATGAGAAAATGATTAAGTGTATGTGAAAGAGTATAATGGTTGAGCCTTTGAGACCAGAGGGGCTCTGTTTCCAAACGCTTTGAATCCAGAGGCTCTGGTTCCAAAGGCGATGAAATGAAGTATGAAAAAAATGGTTAAGTGCAAGAGTGAGAGAAGGAAGGGGGACTCTTTGGGTCCAGAGGGGCTCTGGTTACAAAGAGTATGAATCCAGAGGCTATGGTCTTTAGAACCAGAGGCTCTGATTGTCTTGGAGATGATAAGAAAGATGAATGAAAGAGGAATTTAGCGTGCAAAGTCTTATTTGGAAACCAGAGGTCTCTGGTTGCAAAGGACTTGGAAACCAGAGACTCTAGTCTTTAGACCCAGAGGCTCTAGTTACATAGAAATAATGCGATGGAGTCCAAAAGGGCTCTGGTCTCAAAGGATGAGAATCTAGAAGCTCTGGTCTATAGAACCAGAGGCTCTGGTCTATAGAACCAGAGGCTCTGCTCTTAAAGAGAGAGAATCCAGAGACTCTGGTCTATAGAACCAGAGGCTCTGGTAGCGAACGCAATACTTAGGGAATAAAAGCTAAGTATTTGCTTTGGACCAGAGGTCTCTGGGTCCAAAGGCGATGAAAAACTTTAAGCCATATTAAAAGATTTCTTCATTGCCAGAGGCTCTGGTCTTTAGAACCAGAGACGTTGGTTTGGAGTACTTCATGATTATGGCTAACTTCTTTGTATCACTTGTAGGCATAACCATGAGATATTGATAATCTCT
>NW_020201235.1:23373-25097 GCF_001531365.2 Cynara cardunculus var. scolymus | reverse complement strand
AGAGGATGGGGACTTTGTCATAATGGAATCCATAGTCCTTAAGCTGAGTCTTCATCCAGAGAACTTGTGAACAACAACTAGCAGCAGCAACATACTCTGCTTCTGCTGTGGATGTTGAGACACAATTTTGTTTTCTGGATGTCTAACTTACCAGCTTGTCCCCCAAGAGTTGACAGCTTCCAGTTGTGCTCTTTCTATCAAGTTTGCAACCTGCATGATCTGCATCTGTGTAGGCTATTAGATCAAAGCCAGAGTTCTTTGGATACCAGAGACCCAATGATGGAGTTCCCTTAAGGTATCTAAAGATCCTCTTGACTACACAGAGATGCGATTCTTTAGGATTTGATTGATATCTTGCACAAAGACATGTGGCAAACATAATGTCTGGTCTACTAGTAGTTAGATACAGGAGTGATCCAATCATGCATCTATAGGTTGTTACATCCACAGGTTTGCCTGATGGATCAGCAAATAACTTAGCCCCTGTAGCCATAGGTGTTCTCATCGATGATGAATTTGAGAGAGAGTATTTCTTCAGAAGGCCAGTCACATATTTGGACTGATTGACGAAAACTCCTTCTGAAGTTTGTTTTATTTGAAGACCAAGGAAAAAGCTTAGTTCTTCCATCATACTCATCTCAAATTTGCTTTTCATCAACTCTGAGAATTTTTCGCAATGTTTTGCATTTGTAGAACCAAATATGATGTCGTCCACATATATTTGAACAAGTAAGATATCACCTTTGTGCTTTTTGAGAAAGAGGGTTGTATCGATTGTACCTTTTTCGAATCCATTATTGATGAGAAAGGTAGATAGAGTTTCATACCAGGCCCTGGGTGCTTTCTTCAGTCAATAGAGGGCTTTATCCAGAAAGTAGACGTAGTATGGATGTTTTGGATTTTCGAACCCAGGAGGCTGCTGCACGTAGACTTCTTCTTGAAGTTTGCCRTTGAGGAACGCAGACTTGACATCCATCTGATAGACCTTAAAGCCTTTGTGATCTGCGTAGGCTAAAAACATTCTGATGGCTTCAAGTCTTGCAATGGGAGCAAATGTCTCATCATAATCAATCCCTTCTTCCTGGCGGTAGCCTTTGGCAACAAGCCTGGCTTTGTTCCTTATTATGATGCCATCTTCGTCCTTCTTGTTTTGGAAGACCCATTTGGTTCCTATGGCCGTCTTCCCTTTGCGTAGAGGCATAAGGGACCATACCTTGTTTCGTTCAAACTGGAGTAATTCTTCTTGCATCGCGTCTATCCAGTTTGGGTTATGTAGGGCTTCTGAAATCTTCTTTGGTTCTATCATGCTTAGAAAGTTGGCGAATAGACATTCATTTGTAGTGGCAGATCTCGTTTTGACACCAGAGGTTGGATCACCAATGATTTGGTGGTGTGGGTGATCTTTTGTCCACTTGGTGCTAGATTGGGGTTTTGAAGCAACAGGATGCAACTCTTCATCGACTGATGGAACTGCTTGCTCCTCCTCGAGAAGATCATCTCCAGAGTTAGACTCTGGTTCTTGATCGTGATCTGAAGACACAAAAGAAGTTGATGGTGAAGTAATATGAGTTTCAGTAAGAGATGTACCTTTAGCATTGGAGACTTCATGGTCTTCATCGATTCTGAAGATAGATTTTGCATTTGCCACATGTCCAGAGATTACTTCTTCATCGAAGATGTCTTCAAATAATTGAGCTAACTCTGATTCATTGGGTTTGCTAAGT
>NW_020201235.1:752-22208 GCF_001531365.2 Cynara cardunculus var. scolymus | reverse complement strand
GCAAGACAAATTAAGGGGATTTAGGTACCCATTTCATAATGGGTCCTCGTTTGTTAGTAGGGGATATCACACTCTTTTTATCCCCCTTAGCCTTTGCAGGCTTGGGTTTATTTGCATTTCCCTTACCCTTGGGTTTGGGCTTTTTCACGTTTTCATTGGTTCTAACTTTGTATCGATAAACATGTTGGGAGAAGGGACAGTGATGTGTCAACATGTGATTCCTCAGGCTTTGTAAAAGAGTTAAACATTGACAGTGATGATGCTTTGGATTTATATGTCTAACGTTCTTTTTGTTTGATGGAAACAAAGAAGTAAATGCAGGAGTAAATCCTGTCCTAGCATCGGTTGTTTTTACAAACTTCCTATCTAGTTCATATTTTTTATTTGAAGAGGTCTTTGTCTTTACTTCTTTTCTCCTGAGGAAGGTCTGCTTTTCTTCAGCTGAATGAGAGGAAAAGTGGTGGTTAGTTTTCTCAGAGGCGGGCCACTTCTGTTTTTGCTCACGAGTAAACTTGATGAACTTGAAGGATGTGCTAGGGCCTTGTGAGTTATCTTTGGCAGATTTGYTATCTTTCAGTTTTCCCTTTCCTTTGTCTGAAGATTTCATCGATGAAGGAATACCAGATTTCATTGAGGGTTTTAAGTTTTGAGACTTCTTATTCTCAATGATCTTTGGTGATTCACAAATTATCTTTTCTTCAGATTCAGAATCGAGAAAGTCTCTTGCTGATTTCTCGAAATCAAAATTAGCATGGATTGAAGTGGAAGATGTGGGTTCAGAGGTTGATGCTTCAGAGTGATCTGCTTGAGGTTTCATCGATTTTGACTTTGATGAACATTCAATTTTACTTGGATGGTTCATTGATTCATCAGTTGATGTTTCCTCATTAGGATTCTCTTTTTCATCAACGGTACTTGCTGATGGGGTGGAATTGACAATCAGAGACTCTGGTTTGACCATAGGGTTTCCATCGGTCTCTGATTTAGAGGTGTCATTACTTTCATCAAAATTCTTACTTGTACTGTTCTCGTATACCACATTCTCAAAATCCTATCTTAAAACGACAGTTTTTTCATCGACTTTAACTCTTTTAAAATTCGCTTTTGGTTTTGGGATAAAGTCGGGTTCTTGAATGCATCCAAGTTTGAAATTGGATTCAAGGGTGGATTTCTTTGATTCGATGGAGGAGTCCAATTCATTGAATCCAATCCCTTGAGTGTCCGTTTGACCATTTAATTTTTCATAAACGTCTTGGGCATCTTTGTACTTCTTCATCAGAAGTTCATTGGTTTGAAGCTTCTAGTGAAGAATTTTTCGTTCTTTTTAAAAGAAATCTTTAAGAGCAAATGAGTTTAGTATTTCTGCCTCAGATTCTTTTAAGGCCTTAGTTTCCTTTTCTAAGTCCTTAGTTATTCGTTTGTTTAGTTCCAGAAGTTTATCTTCCTCTAATTTCTTAAGAGTGCTGATGCGAGTCTTTTCCTTAGCTAGTTCTGCTTTTTCTTCGGTTAGAAGGTCAGTATCTCTTTTGTAGAAACTTGCTTCTTTTTCCGCTTTTATTCTTTCAAATTTTTCAAAATTTAATTTCTCTTTTAATTTAAAGAAATCCTCTAAAAGTTTTATCACCCTTAACTCTAGCTCAGATGGACCAGAGTTGGTTTCATTGGAAGTAGACTCACATACCTGATACCAGTTGTTGACCCCAGATCTCTCAATAACACTAATAATCGAGTTAAGAATAACCAAATTATAGTGTTTTAATGAACAAAGTGATGAACACTCAAGAATAAATTATGAACATTAAAGAACAATCTTGAGTGTCAAAGGTTTCACTTTATTAATAAAAAAAACGTAAAAGCGACATTTAATACAATAGGCCTAATCACCTATTTATACTAGTAAGCTAATTAGAAGATAACTATCTAGTGAGACTATTTAGCTAATCTTCTATTAACAGATAATGTTTATGTAAACTATTGATAAGCTATAATATTAAGATAAACTTGAAATCCAGCTGTCGACTTGTCATCTCCAGCTGTCTTCCATGGGATGATGAATCAACCTTATCTTCATATCTTCATCGTATGCYTCTGGTTGAATTGCTGAAGAAAACTCTAAGTGTTGTTGACAAGAGGGGTGATGAAGATGCTCTTTCCATCGCATCTCTGGTTGTTCATCGACCCTCTGGTTGTTCTCCAGACTTGGTCAATTCTGCCTTGATGTCTTCATCGGTCTTCTGGTTCTTAATCACTTATTGTTTTTCATTACTTTTACACTTTATGGATTATGGGGTCTAACAATATATATATATATATATATATATATATCCACACACACACACACACACACATATATATATATATATATAACTATATTACTCAAATATAAGTAAAGAAAAGAACCATAAACCGATTCCTCTCAAACCCTTGAATGCCAAAAAATGATCCCGAACTTTTCATTACCAAACTACTTTAATACCCGATCAACTATATTTGGAAACCAGATATTACAATATCCTCTCCTTAAAAGAATTCTGTCCTGGAATTCCACTAAGTAAACAAATGAGGATATTTTATCCGCATCTCTGACTCGAGTTCCCAGGTGGCTTCCGGCCCCTTGTGATAACGCCATTGAACTTTTACTAACCCGATTTCTTTGTTCCGCAACGCTTTTACTTTGAAGTCATTAATGGTTTTAGGGGTTTCTTCAAAACATAACTTCTCGTCAATCTTAATCTTCATAGAGGCACGACTACTTCGGGGTTTGCTAGACACTTCCTTAAATTTGACACATGAAATGTATTATGAATACCACTTAACCTCGCAGAAGTTCTAGGTTATGTGCCACTTCTCCAATTCACTCAAGGATAGGAAATGGTCCAATATACCTTGGGCTCAACTTGCCCTTGTATCCAAAACGAATCATTCCTTTCCAAGGTGATACTTTCAACATCACTAACCTGAAATTCAATCAGCTTTTGACGTTTATCAACATAACTTTTCTAACGATCTTGGGCTATTTTCATCCATTCCCAAATCTGACTAATTTTCCGTCTGTTGAATTATTTCAGGTCTAGCCAACTGTTTCTCATCTATCTCATTCCAACACAACGGTGTTCCACATTTTCGTCCATATAATACCTCAAAAGGCGCTGCTTGGATACTCAAGTGAAAACTGTTATTGTAGGCAATTTCAATTAAAGATAAATAATTATACCACGGTCCTCCAAAATCAATAACACAGGCTCGAAGCACATCTTCTAATGTCTGGATTGTTCATTCACTTCATGCATCCATATGTGGATGATAAGCGGTACTTAACTTAATCTGTGAACCTATTTCTCTTTGAAAACTTTTCCAGAACATAGAAGTAAACCGACTGTTTCGATCAAAAATTATTGAAAACGGAACACCATGACGTGTTACCACTTCATCAATATATAATTTTGCCAACCGATCCATCGAATATGATTCTTTCATTGGTAAGAAATGAGCAGACTTAGATAATTGATCCACAATAACCCATATGACGTCATAACCCTTTGGTGTTTTAGGTAACTTGGTTATAAAATCTATAGTGATGTGATCCCATTTCCAAATTGGAATTTCTAATGGCTGCAACTTACCATAAGGGCATTGATGTTCTATTTTCACTTGCAAACATGTCATACACCGTTCAACATGTCTAGCTATATCTTTCTTCATACCCGGCCACCAATAGTATTGCTTTATGTCTCGATACATTTTGTTTGTACCCGGGTGGACAACAAAACGAGATTTGTGGGCTTCACTTAAAATGCTTTCTCTGATATCACCATAAGACGGTACCCAAACTCTACCTTGAAAACACAACAATTTCGGGCTGTCTTTTGTCAATTCCAATATCATCTCACGAAGTCTTTCCTGTTTGATATTATCTTCTTTCATAGCCTCACCTTGGAATCTTTGTAATTCATCCTGAATACTTGGCAATAATTCAACTCTTAATGCTATAACTTTAATTGTAGCACTCATCTCTTTTTAGCTTAAAGCATCAACTACCACATTCGCCTTGCAGGGATGATACAAAATCTCGTAATCATAATCAGTAACCAACTCTAACCATCGTCTTTGGTGCATATTTAACTCCTTTTGATGGAACAAATGCTGCAAACTTTATGATCAATAAAAATTTGGCATTTAGTCCCATACTAGTTGTGCCTCCAAATTTTTAAAGCAAAAACTACAGCTGCTAGTTCCATATCATGAGTAGGATATTGCTTTTCATGATCTTTTAATTGATGTGATGCGTAAGTAATAACCTTTCCACGTTGCATCAGCACACAACCCAGACCTAGCTTTGAAGCATCACTATGAACCACTAAATCTTCTATTCCATCTGGTAAAGATAAAATTGGGGCGCTACACAATTTATCTTTTAATCTCTGAAAGGCCTTAGCTTGCTCCTCCTTCCATTCAAACCTCACATTCTTTTTCGTCAATCCAGTTAGTGGAGTAGCTATAAGAGAAAAATCTTGTATGAACTTTCGATAATAACTTGCCAGCCCAAGAAAACTCCTGAATTCTGTTGGGGTTTTTAGTGCTTCCCATTTTACAATAGCTTCAGTTTTAAGAGGATCTACCTTGATGTCTAGCTCAGAAATAACATGGCACAAAAATTGGACTTCTCGCAAACAAAGATGGAACTCAGACACTCGCTAAAACCTATATTGACCATCATAGTCAATGAATATAAGTCCATATTCATGTTTCACATGCACTGGGAATAAAGGGTCCCTTTTTAGGCAGTGATAGATTCAACATTGAGATGTCTGGCTTCTTATTGTTCTTGAAGAGCCCATCCACTAAAAATTTTGTTTCATGCTCGTTTTTGTGGGACGAACCTTCTCCAGAATCAGAAAGGTTCTTCTTTGAGAAGACTTCTATGGAAGAAGAGGAACCTCGACGATCTTCGACACTTTGTTGAATAGTTCATTTAGAACTTTTTCAATATAAGCCTTATTTTTGGATTTGGACTTCTGAATTGCCTGTCGAATCTCGAGCCATTCATAGAAACCATACTGACTAAGAAAGGAAGGATACTTAGTGACAACATCATTGTTTTCTCGGAAGATGACTATAGAAACCGTATCAGATCACGAACTTTCTTGTCTCTGTCTTCAGCTTTATCTTTGACATCACTGAAGGTTCTGTGGTGTGAGTTTTGTCTTCCTCAAGAATACTTGTCTCTCTAAGAATTACAATACTTATTCAGTGATCACGGAACAGACTCAGTGATGATCGTTGAAGCTGAATAAAGAGATAGTACACTTCGTAAGATATAAAAGGATCGTTATCGAATCACTTAGAAAGAGGATCAACAATCTTCCCCTATTTTACGATGACAAAGCAACGAAAAGAAAATTGCTTCGGTATTACAGTAAGAAAAAGATACTAGTAAAATACTTGTCCCTTTTAACTATTTTGGGATCTTTTTCAATGATAAAGTTTATTATGGAAATTTAATTTAATGGTAAAGGATTACAAGGAAACAATAAAGTTACATAATATGAATAACTAAATACTGAGAGCATTTTCACTGACTAGAAGGGTGTCAATGAATGTGAGAGATAAATAGAACTCATAAGTACATGTCTCATTTACTCTTTTCAGAAATCATTTTTAGTGAAGCAATCATTTTACTGAAATATCTTACAAGAGAAAATATTACAACTGATTACAATTGGTTTTGGTAGGCTTAAAGCATAAAAGCTATACATTGAAAGAAAAGATAAAAGGTATACAAGATTTTAAAAGACTAAAATGTTTTATAATCTAGATTTTCGAAGCTGATGTAGTCAGAGACATCTTTTCCTTGAATCTTTTTGTTTGAGCATTTCCTTTCGAATCTTTTGGTCCATCATCTCTCCATAGAGATCTTCGTTCAACCAAGTTCGAAGATATGCAAGGTGATCTATTAGGCAGAAATGAAACTCAGACACTCACTGAAACATGTACTGACTATCATACTCAATGAACATAAGTCCATATTCAGGTTTCACATTCACGGTGTTGGGAATGAAGGGTCCTTTTTCAGGCAGTGATTGATTCATCATTGAGTTATCTGGCTTCTTTCTATCCTTGAAGAGCTCATCCACTGAGAATTTTATTTCATGCTTGTTCCTGTTGGCTGCACCTTCTTTAGGATAAAAAAGGTTCCTTCTTCGAGAGGACTTTTGTGGTACAGGAGGAACCTCAACGGTCTTCGACACCTTGTCGAATACTTCATTCAAAACTTCTTCAATGTAAGCCTTGTGCTTGGATTTGGACTTCTAAATCACTTGTCGAATCTCGAGCCATTCATAGAAACCATACTTACTAAGAAAGGAGGGATACTAAGTAACATCATCATTGTTCCCTCGAAAGATGACCATTGAAACTAGAAGAGCACCATCTTTTATTCGACCACTGATAGTGACATTTGAGATCTTGTGAGGGCTCATTCTTGTTTCAATCCTTTCTATGCACCAGTGCAGGCCACTATCCTTTAGCTTCAACATCCATTGTCTTTTTTCCTTTAGCTTTTGCTAAGAGTTGGGATTGAGCACTAAGAAGATCTTTTGGCTTAAACTTCTCTCCAGCAAGAGCTTGATTAGATAGAGTCTTGGCTAACTCCAGGCTGTCTTTAAGTTGCTACTGATGTTGCTTCAGCTCTTGTTCAGCTTTCAAGGATTCTTCACGTTATGCTTTAGAGAGAAAGTCGAACTCACCACATCTAGAGGTACGAAGATGAAATTTTACTCTGGATTGGTCAAGTTGACTGATAAGCCGAGTCATCTTCAGGTCTTTTTCAACCTCTAAGCATACAGGCTGTCTAGACGACTTCCTAGGTATGAGGTTGTAGACTTCCTATTCATCTTCTTCATCCTTAAGGGTACAAACCTTGAAGTGTCTACATTCTAAGATTGGCTGAGTGCTTCGAGAAGTAGGGCAAGGTTTCTTCAGAAACTCCTTTTCCTTTTCTAGAGGAGTGCTGGTGCGATGATCTCCCCTCCTGGAAAGCAGGTTTTCTAAAGGAGATTCCTTTGGCAGGCTGTCTTGGTATGATCTGAATGGAGAAATCATCATCCTCATTGTCGTCATCATCATCATCACCATCAACGTCAGTACCTACATCTGGGATCTGAGGCTCAAAATCATTATCATCATCATCATCATCTTCCTCAAATTCACCAGCATTTGGCAATGTAGAGGTGGAAGGAGGAAGGTCTTCATGGTTAAGAGTAACCACGACATCATTATCGATGACATTCTCATGGGTCTTCTCCCTAGGGTTCTCCAATGCCTTATTTGTGTTCTTCTCCCCCTCTTTGTCATCATTAATGTTGATCCCAGATCTCTCAATAACACTAATATTTAAGCTATGAATAACCTAAATATGTCGTGTAGATGGAAAAAGTGAAGAACACTCAAGAACACAAATAATAATATTCAAGAATATAAATGAGTGTCGAATGATTCACTTTTTATTCAAATGATTAGGCGGAAAAGCATGAACGATTACAAGAAAGGTAAAACCTATTTATACTAGAAAGCTAATTATGGAGATTGTTATCTATGGAAGATATTTAGCAAATCACTTACAAGGGAAAGAAATCTAGACTTATGGAAAGTAAATAAATTTATGTAAGGAATGGAGAATCTAGCTGTCGATTTGCCATCTCCAGCTGTCTTCTATAAGGCGTGTTCAACCATGTCTTGAGATCTTCTTCATTGGGTGCCTCTGGTTGAACTGTCGTTGAAAACTCCAAGTGTTGGTAACTAGAGGGGTTATGGAGATGCGTAGTTCATCGCACCCATGGACATTCATCACACCTCTGGTTGTATTAGGCACTTAGACTTTTTACTTGAAAGTCTTCCATCGGCCTTCTACTCTTTCACACTTGTTGCATTTTTCATTACTTTTACAAATATGAGTGATGGGGTCTAACAATCTCCCCCTAAGTAATGAAAAGACAAACATTTACTAGTCTATGAACAATTAAAGAATAAGTGAAAGATAGAGGCTAAACTAAAAGAAAAACATCCTTTTGCAAATTTTTTTTATTAGACAAGGTGTTGGATGAATTCTTAATAAAATGATGAATGGAAATGAAATTTCAAAATGAAAATACTTCAATCATGGTCTCCTCTAGATATTTTCCAGAATCGCATCATCAGTCCTCTAAATCGAATGATTGTGGAGATACCATGAATAAGTTTCTGTCCTTCTCTCATCGGCACATGTGGTCTGCCCAGTCTCTCTCTAATGACACCCTGAAACCATTCAAGTGTAGTGGTTGAATACTTGAAGGCCTCAGTTAGTCTGAAATTTTTTTTAGTACCAAACTCGTTCTTGAAGACCAATCTAAGCTCTGGTTGAGTTAAGACTGATGCAGATCTCTTTTCCTGAAGGCCTGGGAAGTCTTCATCTGGAGGAGTGTAGGAGAGTCTTTTAATGCCAAGTTCAAGAGCGATTTGAAAGTCGCCCTTTGCCCTGAACTTCATCAAGGTTTCCATCGTCTCCAGTATCGCTCGATTGGTCATCCCATATCTAATCCCTTGGTCCTGTCGCTGAGTTGTGTGTCCATAGAGGTCGATCAAGTCCCATGGGTTGAGATTGATTAAGTCATTGTCATTGAAGACGCTGACCATCCCATGTGCACGTTCCACGATATACTCAATGTACTTGATAGCTTGATTAGTGAGGGTTCTCATCTTGATGTCTAGGACCATCTTGATTCCATCATTCAAGAAGACGGTTTGTGGTGGAGAGGTTGTCTGTCTTACGAATCTATGATGCAGGAGGTCTATCGACTCATGAGATAGAATGGGAGGATTGAGGACCAATTGTTCATCGCGGTCATGATAGAGATACTGATGGATATTCTCCATCATGACTAGTTTCCTTGGGGGCATTTTTGGACGTCTCCTTAGCGACTCGAAGTTTGCAATAATTTCATCGACCACGCCTTAAGGAGGTACTTGCCTTGATGAGGAAGGGACATCAGCTTGCACCTGTTGGGATGGTTGGGTGATGGGTGGTGTTTGGGTTATGGGTTCTGTTTGAATTATGGGTTGAAGTGAGTGTATGGCTTCTAGTTGTGAGGGTTCAGGTTGGGTTGGCTCTAGTTGAGGTATTTCTGGTTCTATGGGCTCTGGTTGGGTTGGCTGTTGTTGACGTAAAGTGGGTTGGGTTATGATGGGTTCTGGTTGAGTAGGTAAGGTAATGGATGGTTCTGTTTGAGGAGGTATTGGTGATGGAATGAATGGTTGGTTTAATTCTAGCTGAGGGGAAAGTGGGTTTTCAGAAGATAAAGAACTCACCACAATGGTGAGAACTCATTGGTTGTGGTTATGGGTTCTTGGGTGCAAGCGAAGGGAACATGTACATTATGTACATCTTCAGAGGGCTGAGCCTCTGGTTCCCTAGCTTGAGTTTCTTGGGTGGTTTGGTGTGTTTGAGATGGTGGAGGTGGTGGTGCAGCTATTTCCATCGGTTCCTGTGCCTGGTTCTCCCCCTCATGAGGACCTAGACCATGATCATCTTGGTCAGGATCCTCATGCCTCGGCCTCTTGGGGGGCGGCTAGATGAGCAGGAGGCTCTGTTGCGCTTCTTCCTTAGCCTCATGCGCTTGACAAATTTGTGCATTTGCTCTCTGTTGCGCCGTTGTTCCATTGTGCGAAGAAGAGTGTTTGTACGATCTTGCTGTTGGATGAGAATCTTCTTCAATGCATTGGTTGGCTTTACAGCTCTTGCCACAAACTTAGCACTTATCTCATTGAAGCTCGAGATTAAGACCTTAGAGAGGGCCCATAGGTCAGCCCTTGTGACCGCATCTATTTGGGTGGGGGTGGAAGTTGATGTTGAGGCGGGGGGAGGAATAGAGGTTGAGGTTGATGCGGGTGGTGGGATGGTTATGGAGGATATCATTTTCCTCCCCTCTGCAGCAACATAGGTAAAAGCTTCATCGAATGATGGATCTGCAGATGAGGGTGGTGGGGGGGGGGGCTGTTTGTGGTAGGTTGGCTATTATGGTGGAGGGTAAGAGGTGAGGGTGGTGTTTATGGAGTTCATTTGGGAGGTGAAGGAGGTGATGGCTTCATCGATCGCAGTTACCTGGGCCGTGAGGGTTGCGAGGGTGGTTGTAATGGTTTGGTTGCGGGCCGTTGAGAGGGTGGATATGGTGTTGTGTTGTTGGACCACCAATTGTTGGAGAATCTAGATGTGTGTGGTGTTGTCCCTCGATTGAGCCTCGAGGGATGCAAGAGATTGTTGAATCGATGTAAGGTCGATCGATGGAGGGGATTCAACAATCCTTGCCAAGCTGAGTTTAAGGTCATCCAAGGATCGCTGAATCGAGTCAGCAAAGGCATGGAACTCGGCCTTTGTGACCAACTCTGCGATGGGGTAACCCCTACAACAACGGATGCTGTAGGTTGAGCCTCAGTTCTAGAGGCGCCTTCAACGTTGCCTTGTATGAATGTAGGAAAGGAAGGACTTCCATCATGTCCTTGACTGCCCTCAAGTGAGGAGCTATCTCTTGATGTTGCGACATTAACTTCTTCTTCATCGGATTCATAGTCCGATGAAGGGAAGTAGATGTGTGTCTCCTTCGCTAGATCAAGTATCGAAGGGGGAGGTGCAGGAACAGATGATCGCTCTGAACGACCAATGGGGATTTCAAAATCAGAAGCAACACATGCTTCTGTGTGTGGGTAGTGGCGAGCTATGAGGCGATGTAGCTCTTATCTCTTCATCACCCCCTATTGGGAGAGAAGTGATGGATGGTGTGGTTCCTCGGTTTGATCATCTCCAGAGGCCCGAAGAGTGGCCTCTGGATGGCTGGCTTGGGTTAGGTTTGGACTGGACCGTCCTTGTTCAATACCCCTTTGGCCTTGATCGCCAGGGGTAGTGGATGTGGTTGCCCTTGGGGGGGATGGGGTAGATGTGTGTATGGGGCCGGGGATTGTTGGAGGAGTGTCATCATCATTTTCATCATCCGATGAAGATGACTCCTCTTGCGAACCCTTGCTTGTATCGGGGGACGACTCTATATGCTCCGGGGTAGCTGGCTTCGGTTGTCGGGCCAGCATGGAGCTCTCATATGCTTTACGGCATGCAGACGTTTCCGGGATGAAGCTGAGCATTGCTCTTGAGAGGGGCCTTTCTGCGGGGTAATCATCATTCGAGATGGTTTGGCGATGGCCGTTCATCAGGTATTGTGGGGTGAATGGCTCTCTCACTTGGCAGGTTGTGCCTCCTCATCCTGTCCTTTATGAATAATGCAAGGAAATGCGGGAAGAGCACCGATGAAAGTTTCTTTCCTGCGGCCACTAGCTTGTTCTTCTTGACGACAGCGACATGTATCTCATTGTAAATCAGCAGGGCGTAGTACATGGGAAGGTTGAAGAACATACCATACATGATGGTCATTATGTTGATGTTCCCTTGGTCCATACTCTCAAGTTTGTATGTCAGGGCTATGTTGAGGATCGAGAAAAACATGTTCCACATCGGAGGCATAAATTGCCACTTGAAGTCTGAGGCATTGCGTAGGTCGTGGTTGTAGCCCAACATCTTGATGAAGCGTAAGATGTCAGAACTCGTTGGCGGCTCGGCGTAGTGGTCGATCCCAAGCTCCTGTCTTGTTGGAATGAACAGGACCTTCGAGATTTTGGGCGCTAGAAATCTTTACCGAGCATACCATGTCATTCGGGACGTCGATGTCCCCCATAATCCTACGGTTCTCCGGGTAGAACTCGCAAGTTTGCCAGTACTGCTGGACATATTTGACCGGGACCCCATTGTCGGAGAGGGTTAGGGCCGGTTGTAGAATACAGTTTTGGAAGAATTCGATCATGATGGCAAACCTGTCCTTGTAGAGGTTGGTGCGAAGGTCAATGGAGTGATTGTTCGGCTTGATTGGCAGGAAGACAATGGCATGGCTGTCGGCGCCGGTCGACTGTACGTGACTGTAGTTGTTGTTATGGGATTCGTGTGAAGCTGATGACACCATTTTTGAAGAGTAGGAAGTTGCAGGTTCATCTGAGTTCTTAAGGTTCTTTAAAGGTTATGTGCGCATAAATAATAAAATGGTGGGGACGAAGGGTTTAAATAGGTGGGGAATGGGAAGGGTTGGGTACATAAAAATATTATTTTAATGGGAAAAGATGGTAATGATGGGTTTTATTGGACGTTTGGTGAAAAGGTGAGATGATGGTGATCGTGAGCCGTAAAGTCTGCTCAAGATCATTAATGTGCATAAATATAGGGACACGTGTCAAGTGGGGGTGGAGGGTTTTGAGAAATGAAGGGTTTCTAGGGAACACCCTTTTTGAATCTATCAGGCGCGTGTGTGGGCGGGTAAAGACCTTTGAGATATTTGAAAATATTTGAAAATGATTACTCTAAAGGATAAACCTTAAAAATAAAGATTTAAATAAAATTTATAATTAAAAATTCCACCTTTTATTGTGAAATTTAACAAAATTTGTTAATAAAAGATGGGTCTTATTGAAAAACAAGTCATGTTATTGGAACCAGAGGAGCTCTGGTTGGTCATGACAATGATGTGGGAAAACCAGAGGGTCTCTAGTTATGAATGATGAATTACTTCATCATATAATGTGAGGTTTTATGAAACAAAGACTCTGGATAAATGAACCAGAGGCTCTGGGTAATCATTTTAAACTCTTGAATGTAAAACATACACTTTATGAAGGACCAGAGGGTCTCTAGTTGAATGCAAGGGATAAAAAAACTTCTTTGATATAACATTTTTGTGATCCAGAGGCTCTGGATAGACGAACCAGAGGCTCTGCGTGGGAAAATGCATACACAAAGAACCAAAGTATTGAACCAGAGGGTCTCTGGTTGAATGGGGATGTACAACCAGAGATGGGTTTGACTCAATAAGGATCCTTAATGAAGAATGTGAAGTGCAAAACTCCCCCTCAAATGATGCATAGGGTTGTGCAATGAGTAAAACCTCCCCCTAGAATCAATAAGAAGGGTGAATGAGATGACCAGAAGCTCTGGTCTATACAACCAGAGGCTCTGGTTGTGAATGATGGTAAAGATGGTGTAAATGATGATGGATATGATGGGTCTATGGGACCAGAGGGTCTCTGGTTCCAAAATCTTAGAATCCAGAGGCTCTGGTCTTTAGAACCAGAAGCTCTGGTTGAATGGATGATGCAAAATGAGATGTGAATTTAATGAAAAGATGTCTTATGATGATCAAGTTGGACAAGAGGGGCTCTGGTCTCAAATAACTTGGAAAACAGAAGCTCTGGTCTTTGGAACCACATGCTCTGGTTGCATGATGGATGAAATGGCTAAGAGAAATATATGAGAAAATATGAGGGGATACCAAGTTTGGAACCAGAGGGGATTTGGTCTCAAAGGATTGGAATCCAGAGGCTCTGGTCTATAGAACCAGAGGCTCTGGTTGGGAAGGGGGATACTTAGTGAGAAACACCAAGTTCATTCTTTGGACCAGAGGGGCTCTGGTTCCAAAGGGAGCAATTTTGGCCAAAAATTGACAAGTATTTCTAATTGGCCAGAGGCTCTGGTCTTTAGAACCAGAAGCTCTGGTTTAGAGTACTTGGTGATGATGGCCATGATAATGTATCACTTTTAGGCATAACCAGGAGATGTTGAGGATCTCTGGTTTGAAAAGCTAGATTGCTTCTAAGTGGTGAGATTCAACATACCCATCTTGCTGACAAGAAATAGAAATCTTTTCTCATCAAGAACTTTTGTGAAAATATCAGCAAGTTGAATATCTATAGGAACAAAGTACATCTCTGTTGTTCCCTTTTCTATATGATCTTTGAGAAAATGGTACCTGACATCGATGTGCTTAGTCTCGGAATGCTGCACAGGATTTGCAGAGATAGCTATGGCACTCTTGGAGTCACAGAGGATGGGAATTTTTTCATATTGGAATCCATAGTCCTTAAGCTGGGTCTTCATCCAGAGAACTTGTGAACAACAACTAGCAGCAGCAACATATTCTGCTTCTGCTGTAGAGGTTGAAACACAATTTTGTTTTTTGGATGTCCAACTTACCAGCTTGTCCCCCAAGAGTTGACAGCTTGCAGACGTACTTTTCTATCAAGCTTGCAACCTGTATGATTTGCATCTGTGTAGGCTATTAGATCAAAGCCAGATTTCTTAGGATACCAGAGACCCAATGAAGGGGTTCCCTTGAGGTATCTAAAGATCCTCTTGACCACAGAGAGGCGAGATTCCTTAGGATTAGCTTGATACCTTGCACAAAGGCATGTAGCAAACATAATATCTGGTCTACTAGCAGTTACATACAAGAGTGATCCAATCATGCCTCTGTAGGTTGTTACATCCTCATATTTGCCTAATGGATCAGCAAACAACATAGCTCCTGTAGCCATTGGTGTTCTCATTGATGATGAATTTGAGAGAGCGTATTTCTTCAGAAGGTCAGTCACATATTTGGACTGATTGATGAAAATCTCTTCTGAAGTTTGTTTTATTTGAAGATTAAGGAAGAAACTGAGTTATCCTATCATACTCATCTCAATTTTGCTTTTCATCAGCTTTGAGAATTTTTCGCAAAATTTAGCATTGGTATAACCAAATATGATATTGTCCATATATATTTGCACAAGTAATATATCACCTTTGTGCTTCTTGAGAAAAAAAGTTGTATCGATGGTACCTTTTTCGATTCCGTTGTCGATGAGAAAGGTAGAGAATGTATCATAACAGGCCCTGGGTGCTTGCTTCAGCCCATTGAGAGATTTGTCCAGAAAATAGACATAGTTTGGATGCTTTGGATTTTCAAACCCAGGGGGCTGCTGCACATATACTTTTTCTTGAAGTTTACCATTGAGGAAGGCAGACTTGACATCCATCTAATAAACCTTGAAACCTTTGTGTGATGCATAGGCTAGGAATATTCTGATGGCTTCAAGTCTTGCGACGGGAGCAAATGTTTCATCGTAGTCAATCCCTTCTTCCTGGCAGTAGCCCTTGGCAACAAGCCTGGCTTTGTTCCTTATGACTATGCCATCTTCATCCTTCTTGTTTCTGAAGACCCATTTGGTTCCTATAGTCGTCTTCCCTTTAAGTAGAGGCATGAAGGACCATACTTTGTTTCTCTCAAACTGGAGTAGTTCTTCTTGCATGACATCTATCCAGTTTGGGTCTTGTAGGGCTTTAGAAATCTTCTTTGGTTCGATCATACTCAGAAAGTTGGCGACGTGGCATTCGTTTGCAGTGGCGGATCTCGTCTTGACACCGGATGATGGATTACCAATGATTTGGTGATGAGGATGGTATTTTGTCCACTTGGTGCAAGATTGGGGTTTTGGAGAACAGGATGGAGTTCTTCATCGGCTGATGAAACTACTTGCTCCCCCTCAAAGAGATCATCTCCAGAGTGATGCTTTGGATCTGAAGACATAGAAGAAGTAGAGGGTGAAATAACATGAGTTTCAGAAAGAGTTATACCTTCAGCATTGGAGACTTCATCTTCTTCATCGGTGCTGGAAGAGGGTTCATCAATAGGTGCTTGTCCAGAGACAACTTCTTATTCGAAGATGTCTTCAAATAAATGAGCTAACTTTGATTCGTTGGGTTTGCCAAGTGATGAATCAGAGGCTCTCTGTGATAGCCCGCATCCTGAACTATTGTGTCCAGAAGTCATTGGTGAAGAGTCATCAAAGGACACATTGATGCTTTCAATAACGATCTTTGTCCTTCTGATGAAAACTCCATTGGCCTTAGCAGTTTGAGAATAACCCAAAAAGATTCTTTTATCAGCTTTCTTGTCGAACTTGCCAAGATATTCCCTATCATTGAGTACAAAACATTAGCACCCAAATACATGAAAATATTTGACATTTGGCCTTCGTTGGTTGATGAGCTTATATGGAGTCTTCTGGGGCCTCATGTTGATGATTGATCAGTTCTGGGTGAAACATGCAGTAGAAATGGCTTCGGCCCAGAAGGTGATGGGTAACTCCGATGAAGCAAGCATGGTCCTTGCTGCTTCCACTAGGTTCTATTCCTTCGCTCCACTACTCCATTTTGCTGTGGAATTCTGGCTGCTGAAAAGTTCTGGGAGATGCCTTCACTGATGAGATATTCTTCAATTCTGGCATTTCTGAATTCAGTTCCATTGTCGCTTCTTACTTTGATGATTTTACGTTGTAGAAGGACTTGAAGCTTTTTCATCACTCCGATGAGGAGTTTAGGAACGTCTGATTTCTTCTTTACGAATTCAACCAGGATGTACTTCTTTCAAGAGAGGCTTTGTGTAAAGATAGGCCCACATAGATCAATATGGATCATGTCCAAGGGCTTGGAGCAGGAGGTTTCTGACTTTGTACTGTGTGAGGCCCGTTTCAGCTTTCCCATCTCACAGGCTAAGCATAGGTGATCTTTTTCGAAGTTAAGATCAGGAATCCCCTTGACCAGCTTCTGTTTGGCTAACTTCCTGAGAACATCAAAATTTAGATGTGAAAACTTCTGGTGCCATAGCCAATTTTCATCGCTCTTATGGGATACAAGGCAGAGAGTGTCTTGTCCCACAGAGGAATGAAAGTCCAGAAGATAGAGATTCCCTTCTCTTTTTGCCTTGATGATGGTTTGGCCGGGCTTTGTTTCAATGATGCTGAAACCCTTGCGAAATCTGACTTCAAGACCCTTGTCGCAGAACTGGCTTATGCTTAGTAAATTGTGCTTTAGACCTTCAACATAAGCCACTTTCCTGATGGAGATGTTGCCTTTGATGAGTGTGCCGTATCCCTTGATGGTACCGTTGCTGTTGTCTCCAAAAGTAACGGAGCCTCAAGATTTGTCGATGAAGGAGGACATCTGACTTTTATCACCAGTCATGTGCCTGGAGCAACCTAAATCCATATACCATGGTTGCACATGCTGGTCCTGTAAGACAAGTCAAGGGTTTTTAGGTACCCATTTCATAATGGGTCCTCGTTTGTTAGTCGGGGATACGACCTTTTTCTTTTCATCAGCCCTCTTGGAATTGGGCTGATTTCCATTACCCTTAGCCTTTGCAGGCTTGGGTTTATTTTCATTGCCCTTGGCCTTTGTAGGCTTGGGCTTCTTCACGTTTTGATGAGTTTGAACATTGTAGCGATAGACTTGTTTGGAAAATATGCATTGATGAGTTAACACATGAATCCTCAGGTTTTGTAAAAGAGTTAAACATTGACAGTTGGGAGTTTTAGGACAAGAATGTTTAACTTTCTTTTTATTCAATGAAGAAGAAGTGAAAGCAGAGGATGAAAATTCTATCCTAGCATTGGTTGTTTTTACAAACTTCCTATCTAGTGCTGTTTTTTCTTCAGCTGAAGGAGAAGAAAAGTGTTGGTTAGAATTTTCAGAGGCGGGCCACTTCTGTTTCTGTTCGCGAGTAAACTTAATGAATTTAGATGAAGGGCTAGGGCCATGTGAAGTATCGTTGGCAGACTTAGCATTACTCAGTTTTTCTTTTTCTTTGTCTGAAGCTTTCACAGGTTCTGAAATATCATATTTCATTGGGGTTTTGAAAGCTTGAGGTTTCTTATCCTCAATGATCTCTGATGATTCACATATTTTTTTTCAGAGTCAGAATCAAGAAAGTCTCTAGCGGATTTCTCGAAATCAAAATCTTCATGGATGTTTGTGGGAGCGATGGGTTCAGAGGTTGATGGTTTAGAGTGATCTGTTGGGAGTTCCATCGGTTCTGATTTCTTAGATGAACTTCCAATGTCACTTGGATTGTTCATCGATTCATCAGATGATGGTTCCTTACTAAGATTCTCTTTCGCATCAACAACACTTGCTGATGAACTTGTGGGATTGATAACCAGAGGCTCTGCTTTAACCATAAGGTTTCCATCGGTCTCTGGTGTGGAGGAATCATTCCCTTCATCACAATTCTTACATGTGCTGCTCTCATACACCACATTTTTCAGAATCCTGTCTCAAGAGAAAAGTTTTTCCATTGACTTTAACCCTTTTGAAGTTTGCTTTGGGTTTTGGGAAAAAGTCGGGTTTTTGAATGCATCCAAGTTTGAAAGTGGATTCAAGGGTGGATTTCTTAGTTTTGATGAAAGAATCTAGATCATTGAATCCAATCCCTTGGTAATCCTTTTGACCGTTAAATTTTTCATAGACGTCTTGGGCATCTTTGTATTTCTTCGTCAGGAGTTCATTGGTTTGAAGCTTCTGATGAAGAATCTCCCTTTCTTTTTGGAAGAAATCCTTAAGAGCCATTGAGTTTAGCCTTTCTGCCTTGGATTCCTTTAGGGCCTTTACCTTATTTTCTAAATCTTTAGTTATCTTTTTGTTTAAATCCAGAAGTTTTTCTTCCTTTGATATTTTAAGCGATGCGATGCGTGTCTTTTCTTTTTCCAATTCAGCTTTTTCTTCGGTGAGAAGATCAGTCTCTCTCTTGTAGAAACTGACTTCTTTTTCCGCTTTTATCCTTTCAGATTTTTCAAAATTCAATTTTTCTTTAAGTTTTAGAAAATCTTCTGAAAGTTTCATAACCCTTAACTCTAGCTTTGATGGAGCAGAGTTGCTTTCATCGATGGAAGGGTCACATACCTGATCATCAGAGTCAGAGGCGGATTCTGCATTGGACGTGGCCATGAGGCATATGAGTGCCTTGTCTTCTTCATCAGACGAAGAATCATACACCCAATTTTATTTTTCAGCCATCAGTCTTCGCTCCTTCAGATTGTACATGTATTTATTCTTGTAGTAATCAACATTCTTCACCAGGCGTCCTCTACACTCTTTTGAAAAATGTCCAATTTCCCGCATCTATAGCAGCGAAGACCATCTTTCCTACCGTCTCTTCTCTTCTGTCCTCCCTTCTCTCCTCTCTTTCTCATTTTCCCTCTCTTCTTTCTTCCCTCTGATGGAACTTCATTGACTTCTAATCATATGAGGTTTGGTACTTTTCCTTTCTAGAGTCTCTTTTTTCATATGGCTTCTTGACAAACTTCTTTTGGAACTGTTTGGTTATCAAGGCCAGAGACTTGGCAAAGATTTTGAGATCATCATCAGAATCGGATGGCTCTTCTTCGGATTCTGACTCTACCACTAATGCCTTCTTATTTTTCCTTCTGTGATCTTTGGTGGTGGTCCTTGTAACTTCTTTTTCTTCTATAGCAAGGGTAAGAGGTCCGCCGATGGACACTTTTCTCTTCATTATGTCCTTTTCTTGTGCAGCAAGAGTTCCATAGACATCATGAAGTGACCAATTGTCTAAGTCCTGATTTGCTTGGAGAACATCGACAGCTGAGTCCACTCATCACCGAGACTTTTGAGAAACTAATCATTGTTTTCTTCTTTTGTCCTAGAGATGTCATTTCGGCGACATTGATTGATCAATGTGTTGAAACGATCATTAGTCTTCTGAATCGGTTCATCAGCGAGATCCTTGAAATTAGTGTATTCGTTGAGGCATTGACCCCTATGATTCTTCTTCATTTTCGCACCTCCTTCTAGTTGGCTCGCCGGCTCATCCTATATTTCCTTCGCTGTAGTGCAAGCGTTGAGAGATTGGAAGATGTCATTTGGAATGGCCATAATGATCAGTCTTGTTAGCTCCATTATTCCTATCTTGTAAAAGTATAGAAAAAGTATATTGTAAGTCTTGACAGAAGGTTATCTCCACAGAAGACAACAGAGGACTAGCAACAGAAGCCGTTTGATCTAACAAGTGAAAAGTGGCAGAACCTCTGATGTGTCTCACAAAGGTTCTGGAAAATGGTCCTCTGTCAAAAAGAACACGTAAGTCTTTTACAGCAGAGCCTCTGAGATGGCTCACAGAGGGTCTGCGGATTTGGTCTTCTATGAAGTTTATGTTCTATCAGTTTTCAAAGGTTGTTAACCGCATGTGCTTTTCACGTGACTAGGGAATAATCGACTTTATTTGGACGACTCAGATGAAGACACGTGTCAAAATCTTGTCACTAAGGTCGTTAGGAACTAATATAAATAGCGGATGGGACCTTCGTAATCGGTGGTGCTTCCTGTATTGTAATTGTCAAAATTTTCAATTGAATCAATTGAAAACCTTTGGAGCAATCTTCCTGCATTCATCTTCTTCGTTGAAACTGTGTGTTCTTGGTGTGTTTAGAATTTCTAATCACTTACTCTGTTTTGCTCTTATTATTATTTCCGCTGCACTTCAATTGTTTTAGAGCTTATTTAGAGTATCAGAGCAGGTTTTGAATTCTAATTCAATTAATTTTGCTTTTGGTATTAATATGTGATTCCTAGAACATCAATTTCTTTAGATTACCCTGTTTCACTCACTGTTGAATCAGTTTCATCTTGTTCTTAATTTTTTTCTTCAAATTTCAATGGCGAACATGGTTAATACCTTGTTCATGAGTACTGGATCTCAATCCAAACCTCCCACACTTATCCGAGAGGAATAACCTCAATGGAAAGTGCGCATGATCAACTTCCTAGACGGAATTCACCCCAGAATTTGTGAATTTCTCTACATTCCACCTTACGTGCCAATGAATTTGATTCCATGAGTTCCAGCAACTGGTACAACCCCCGAAGTTCCTGAGCACTATGAGCCAAAACCAATTGCTAACTGGAGCGATGAAGAAAAGGTATTGGTTGAATTGGGAAGCAAGTGTAAAAGGCTGTTAATCATGGCTATACCTCATGAGATTTTCAAATGTATTGATCACTGCCATCTGTCTATGGACATTTGGGCAGAATTGGAGAAACAGATCAAAGGAGGGAAGAAGACTCTCAAGAATAACCGAGCCATTTGTATTGATGAATATCATAGCTTCAAGGCTAAGGAGGGTGAATCCCTGTCAGACACATACTCCAGGTTCAATACCTTAATCAGCAATAATCAGCAATTGCAAGAGATATGGAGTGATGAGAACTATAGAGGACAACAACTCTATGTTCTTGAAAAGTCTTGGAAACGAATGGATGCATTTGACCATGTTAATGAAGGCCACTTTGGATTTAGAACTATGGACCTTGGCTGACTTGTTTGGTTCACTCAAAAGYCAAGAGTCTCAAGTGCTTCAAATGAAGAAGAATTATGGTGGTCCTCTTGCTCTAGTTGCAGAAGATGGTGGCTCTGGTAAGGGGAGTGAATCAAAGAAGGAAGAAAAGGAGAAGAAGAAGAAAAAGAAGATTCTGATTGCAGAGAGTGAGGAGAGCTCTGAAGAAGAAGTAACAATGAAAGAAATGATGAACACTCTGGCATTGATCATCAGAGAGTATAGGAAGGGTGGTGAAAAGAAAGAGTATAGAAGTTTCAACAGAAGAAACTACACAGAAGGTGGAAGATCTGATGGAAGTGAAAAGGAGGAACAAAAGCCTCCACAGAAGATAGTTGAGCAGAAGAAGGAAGAGACAAAAGAAGGATGTTTCAGATGCGGTAAGCCAGG
>NW_020201235.1:0-592 GCF_001531365.2 Cynara cardunculus var. scolymus | reverse complement strand
CAAAGAGATCATTGATAATCTTGATTCATGCCATTTGGAACATTACAAGCTTAAAGAAAAACTTTCCTTTTGTGAGAAAGAAGTCACTCTTCTCACAGAGRAAWKAAATAGATTTTTTAAAATGTTCGAAGAGGCACAAACAAACTTTGTGAATTTGGAAAAGTCCTCTGAAGAAAAGTTTGCCAAAATTGAAAAAAGAGTTAAAGAACAAGGTTGATGAGTTAAGGAAAGTAGAGCATGAGAAATGCAATGTTGCTTCTGTCAAAGATTACTTCCAAAAAGAAAGAGAGTTTTTGCATCAAGATATTCTTGACAGAGAGCTCAAGATTAAAAAGTTTAAAGATGCTCAAAATTTTTATAAAAGGATCAAAGTTAACATGGGGAGAAGAGGTCTGGGTTTCTCAGAATTTGACAACAAACCAGATTYTAAATMTRACAAAACTCWTRAGAATACCTTCAGATCTTCAAAAAATCTTAAAAGTAACATTCCAAATACTAMGTCCATTTTTAAAAGACGAAGGCTTTTGGTTGCTCTAGACTCAAGAACTTCTTTAATAATGGAAAATGTTGCTTTTGAAGACTATATTGACTC
>NW_020201234.1:64537-71622 GCF_001531365.2 Cynara cardunculus var. scolymus | reverse complement strand
TGATCAATACATTTGAAGATGTCATTAGGAATTGCCATGATCAATAAACGTTTACATTTGTTCCCCAAATCGACGATAATCTTGTCTTCGTCGCTCCAGTTTGCTTCAGGACGCGGTTCGTAGTGCTCAGRTATTTCAGGTGTGGTTCCAGTTGCTAGAACTCTAGTGATTAGATTCAATGGGACGTAGGGAGGGTTGTACAAAAACTCACAGATTCTTGGATGAAACCCTTCGAGAAAGTTCACCATTCGAACTTTCCACTGTGGGTATTCTTCGCGAATGAGTGTAGGAGGTTTAGACTGTGAACCAGTACTCATAAAGGATGTATTGGCCATATTTGCTATTGAAAGAAGAAGAATCGAAAGAAAAGTGAAGAGAATTGATAAAACAGTGAAAACAGGGTAACTTGGTGAAGAAGATGACTGTGTGTTCTTGAGTGTATAAAGATGAATACCAAGAACAGTATAAATCAAATAAAAATTTGATTCCGGCTTTGATACCAATTGTAGGATCGATTAACTCAGATTCTTGGTAAAGATTACTTACTTGGATGATCTGTTTAACAGTGATAATGCAGCGGAAATAATGATAATCAACTAAAATAGAAATCAATAAGAACACAGATGAAGATTAATGATGAACACAAGAGA
Organism: Cynara cardunculus var. scolymus; assembly: GCF_001531365.2. Taxonomy (NCBI): domain Eukaryota; kingdom Viridiplantae; phylum Streptophyta; class Magnoliopsida; order Asterales; family Asteraceae; genus Cynara; species Cynara cardunculus. The sequence continues at coordinate 70,972 of NW_020201234.1, read as the reverse complement.
GAGCTTCAAATGATTTTCAATTAGATGAAAATATTAACAATTACAATATTGAAGCACACTGAAATACAAGGGCCTACGCTGCAATTTATACAAGTCAATAACCATTTTCTGACACGACCTAAAGTAAATTAATCTAAGTCGTTCGATCAAAATAAGTTACAGACAAGATCACGTGATAAGCATGAGCACCTAAAAGACCTAAGTAAAACAGCTAAAGAAGATCTAGACAGAAGACATGTTGCAGACCCTCTGTGAGACATCACAGAGACTCTGCTGGATATAACTTGAGAGCACACTTGACGTAGAAGAAATCTTCCAGAACCTCTGTGAGACACGACAGAGGTTCTGTTGTCTTTGTCTTGAAGCATTGTCTTTCCAGAGGACCAGTTTCCAGAACCTCTGTGTGACACGATAGAGGTTCTGTCACTTGGGACTTGTACGTTTGAGCATCTTCTGCTATTGGTCCTCTGTGGTCTTCTATGACAGATCATCTTCTGTCAACCCTTGCAGTATTACTTTTTCCATACTTTTACATTTAAAGAAATGAGAGCTAACACTTACCATCTTGTCGTGTCACCATGAACACTGGATACCGGACTCTGAGAAGTCTTTGAGCATCAATTTGTTTAATTGACACAACTCGATGTTTGGTCCTTAGTTCACTGATAGGGAGACGCTTGGCTTTGAGGAAGTTCTTGTACTCCAAATGATATTCTTTGGTTTCCTTGTGCATACCAATAATCTTATCAGCACTAAGCGCTTTGCGATGCCAGAGGAAGATGCCAAAATAGATGTCTTCAAGTAAGGCTCTCTGATCCTTGCCCTGTCATAGCCTGGAAAGTATCGAATGCACCACCTTCAACTGTAGTGGATGGTTCCGGCAATGTTTAACGATCACCTTGAAATGGGAATACTGGATCTTCATCATTAATGTCAGCTTCAAAGTCAAAGTATAATCCAGATGATTCGTCAATATTATCTATGTCTTCTCCGAAATCTTGTTCTCCACCCAGTACAGTAGCAAAAACATCATTAAATCCAACATTGGTAGACAGGTCCAGTAGCAACCTTGTTCCTACCGTGGAGTCCACCGGCTTTTCAACCATTGGCTCGATCGCTAGACTTGTCTCCAACACTTCATCATCATCAACAATAATCGCCTCAATGATTCTCTCCCTTGTTGACTCTGGGGCAGAACCTTCAACATTAACGTCTTGAGTAGATGGCTCTCTTTCAGCACTTAGAGCTTGAGCAGAAAACTCAGCCACCCTTTGTCTTTTTCTCTCCCCCTCATGATGATCAGGATCTTCCGGGTTATCATGTCTTCATTTGAGTGAGGTGCCCTGAGCTCGGCAAGTCTCTTCAAAAATAGATACCCCTTCAGAAAGGGTATCAGGTGAGCTTTTAAGAACTTCGGATTTTGATGTGTTTAACTTACCAACTTTGGTGAAGCTAGAAGCAACCACATCCTGAAAGGCCAAAAACTTTGAGGCTCGAACAGGGGGGTTGTCATCAATTTGTTGTCGCAGGAGCCCAACCAAATCTGCATCTTCTGCATCGGGATTTTGGGATGACATCTGTTTAGCATAAAGAAATGATTTGAGTTCATCCACCGATTGCTCTTGTACCGTCGGAGGCTCAGGTACAGGCGGTGGTGATAGCGCAGATGGTTGTTGTTCTTCTACTTGCTCCTTCCCCTTCAACAGTCTTTTAATACTTGCAATTTGAGCATCCATATTGTCTTGAACAACCTTTAGGGTGGCGTCCAGATATTCCCTTGACACAAAGTCTGGTAAACTAACTCTTGGATCACTTAGATTACCAGTTGAAACAACAGTTGAGTAAATTGTTGTGCCTACGTTCAATGTTGGAATAGTGATAGCACTGGTAGGACTTTCGACCGGTCCTTGTGGGAGGTCAATTGACACCACCCTGGTCGTTCTGGCTAGTTCACTAAGAACTACAATAGGAGCAACAGATGCTCAAGACTCATGTGTATCTAAGTGTATCGGCTCTAGACTCGAGGTCCACAGAATCGAAGTCGTAGGCTGGGGTAGCGTCCTACTTGTTTCAATATCTACATTCTCTAAGTGAGAAGTAGATAGCATATGTGCTAAGTCCCCGTGTTGAAATGAAACATCTGGTTATTGAGAACTAGTTGAGTGGTCAGGATGGGTGTGCAAGTGCATAGTTGGGCTAGCTATGTCTTCTTCAATACCAACATTCAACGAATGAATGTCGATAGCAGATGTGGGTGCCCAGCTATGTGTATCTGCTGAGATAGAAGCTTGATCTTGATTTTGTGCTCCACTCACACACTCACCATATTCTTCTATTTCCCTTTCACTCAACCCCTCAACATTTTCTACTTCAGCTCCCACCTCTCCTCCTTCTATTGGAATATCTGATAAGTCTTCCAACATACGATCATAGTCATTAGGTCTGGTTCGAAAATCATCAACATTAAATGATAAGGAATGCAGACTTGGACAAGTCTGTAGAGCTTCAAACTATGGAAAGTACTATGTTGATCAGAGGCTCCCTGCTCCTGTTCACCCCTCTCAATTACATTTTCCCTCAACTCACATCCCTATTTAGGTAACCCGTGTTCTTGAATGCTCTCACCTACAGCTAAACCCTCTCTCTCAGCTGAGGCATGGGATGATCCTGGGGTAAGTTCAACCAGTTCTGGCTGAACTATAGGATCTATCACTCGTCTATAGTCTATAACACTCCGAGCCCTCTGATCAGCAAAGGAAAATAGCTCGGGTGGAATCTCCATGATTGAGTCAAGATCTTCAATTTCAGTATGTTGCCGAATTCTAGTCATGACAAACGGCGGCCCCATTTCACTATAAGCTCTGGTCGGGATGTCTTCGTTTTCGTTCATCATGGCTTTTATGATAAGTTGCAGAAACCGTTGAAAAGGTACAAACTTTCTGGTTTTTTATGGAAATCTCTTAGCATTAACGAGATCGACCAGTTCATTCCATACGACAAGGGCATAATCATAGTTGCGCGTAAAGACTATCCCATGGAAGAACTTCAGAAATGAACTACTGCACGTGTCGATTCTCGTAGTTTTGGAAGTCAGGCATCTGTTCAAGATTAAAAATAATAGATGCCAGATCGACGGTAGGAAACACGTTTTGAATTGAGACGGGTTAGTCAACTCTTGCGAGTATCCTAACCATTTGATGTCACGGCGGAGTTGGTCGTCTGTAACAAATGTTTCAAAACCTGTGTAGCCTGATCCAGGAAGACGTAGGATTCTTCTCAGTATTTTTAATGACAAACGGCTGACATATTCATCTACAGCTCCTTCAAAGTAAAAGGTTTCTCCGTCTTTGGCCAGTGTAATTGTACTCCAAAACTGCTGTAAATACACCATAGGAACTGGTGTGTGGGCAGAAAGAGAGTAGGCAATTGGGTGTCTTCGCAGGATTTCTGGAATTATTTGGTACTCAGTAGGCATATCGAAGCTGAAAGAATGGTTGTTGGGTTTTATTTCTAGATATTGGGATTGTGGGAAAAGGGTTTCATCGGGTATAGGTTGGTTAAATGGCTGAGGAGGGTGAGGTATGTTATCAGACCTGACTGAGGGAATGTTGGATTCCTCGTCAGTCTGATGTTGAATATTCGTCATTTATCTGTAAAATATCTAAAACGTTAGATCCCGAATTAATGATACAATGCGAATTTTTCTAAATCAAAGTAAAGTAAAAAAAACTTGAAAATCTAAAAAAAAATTTGAAGACTAAAAGAAAATTGAAGACTTGAAAAAAATAAAAAAAATTATCTATACTATCTTATAAAACAAATTTAACCAACATACCATTTATATCACTTTTTCACCCCCTCCTCTCCTCACATACACTCAACCCCTAACTTACACTCACCCTCTCACAACCGATTTTTTTAAAATTGTAATTTTAAATTTACACTTTATACCCCTATAATTATTTAATTAATTTACTTTACGTCATTTACTTTTAAATGTTTCATTTTAAACTTTTATCAAATTAATATACATAATCGTATATCAATTAAAACATGTTTAAAAAATACATTTTTATTTTAACAAGTTACACCATTATAATCGTMTCGTTAATACCTTCGAAATGACTCCAATATTGAATAGTTTTTGACTTAATTATATTATTATATGTTATATATACTGTAAAATAATATTGTTAATATTTACGATTTATACTTTTATAGTTATTTACTTATACATATACTATATATTTTGGGGTTAGGCTGTCTAAATTGCACTGTATAATATGTTCTGAATTAATATGTTCTTGGTTTTTTTTTTAATTATATATTTATATACATGTATTAATTCAACCTTAATCTGAGTTTCTGGACAAGAAAGATGGTAAGCAGTTGAAATTTATTCTAAAACCCATCTTTTTTGGTCTTTTCATGTCTTATGATCTGTCAAATTTATAGTTTTCTTTATTGGTTTTGAGTGTTTATCTTAAAACTCAAGTTTCTTGGKTCTTTGCTCTTGGTGTAAATCGAACACATTTTTGGAGTCGTTTAAATATGTTGGATTTTAAATATATTGGATTTTAAACTGTCATACAATTTTTTTCATCGATAGTCTGTAATTGGAACCATAACTCTTATTTATTCAAATTGTATTAATATGTAAAGACCAAGTGTAACATATATCATCATYAAATCTTATCTTATAAAACCAGTGGAACTTCAAAATCGTTAAAATTCATGGCTCCCACCGCATTGCGCGGGTACATAACTAGTCTAACTAGAAAACAAAATTTACTTAAAAAATCAAAAATAAACTAAAACAAAAATTTCTAAAAAAAATTATAACTAAAAACTAAAAAAATACTTAAAATAAAAGCTTAAAAAAATTAAAAACAAAAAATCTACCGGACTAGAAATCCGGTCAACAAAAGAAAACAAAAAAAAATTTCAATTCAAAACATAAGCCGGATTAAGGTTGATCGGAGTAAACTCCGGTCACCTTCTCCGGTGAGAAATCCGGTCAAAACACGAAAACCCTAAAAACGACAAAAAAATTAAACCTAAACTAACCTAAAACTAAATCGGACGGAAAAAAAAGATTAACATCTTATTCATTTATTAGAATCGATTCAAAAGCATTTAAATCCTTTAATGTTCATTTGATTTACGATTTAAATTTGTTCGATTCAGATTCAAAGAATATTAGATTCACAAGTTATCTATGATAACATTCCAAATAGTCGACATTGTCCAAGATTATGAATTCAATGAAGGATAATCGAGATTAAATTAAACAAATGTAAACCTTAAAAGTATAATAGATGAGGGAACATATTGAAGTTCGATGTTCTTGAGCGATTTAACAGAGATTGATCGGAGACGAAGGATGAACAGTGACAAGCGGTTTAGGATGAATGTAAAAAGTGAAAAGTAAAATTGAATCAAATATTTATAGTCAAAGTCAAAAACCGTTCAGATTCTAAACCGCTAAAAGCTTATCTGGATTAGGATAGGTCGGACAAGAGGTGTCCGATTTAGAGAATATGAAACAACTAAGTGTTAATCCGGACAATAAATCACTCAAGGCATAGGCGATTTAGAAGAACACCGGTCAAGAGTCATCCAGTTTAAGAATAAACCGCTCAAGAGTCAATCGATTTATGAATAAATCGCACAAAGAAAGAACTAAATCGCTAAACAAAAGAGTTAAATCGCTGAACAAATAAGCGATTTAATGACTTGAAAGCAGAAATGAGATAGGCGATTTAGGAATCCGCTCAAGGTAACTAAGCGATTTACAAGTCCGCTCAACTCCTTGTAAACATATATAACCTTATCCGGATAAGAGTTTATCATATAGCCTTTTGCCCAGATTAGTCTAAATCGAACAAGTATTGTCTGGATTTGCAATAAATCGGACAAGTTGTTGATCCTCTCTCTCAGTGATTTGATAATAATCCATTTTCTCTTTCACGTTGTATTTGTGTTTCTGTATTTTCAGTTCCAGCGGTCATCACTGAGTATGTTCAGTGATCGCTGAAGAACTTGCATTGTAAGTTCATCAGAGACACCAATACTTCAAGAAGACAGCAATACTTATTCTTACTTCAAGCATCTTCTAGCTTAAGTAAAAGATCTTTCTTTTAGCATTCTCTTTTCTTGTATTTGCTAAAGCTCTGTGTGTAACCAAAGATTGTTTAGATAGGTTTTCATTACCTTATCTTTCCGCAAACAGTCTTGTAAAATCTGTATTGATCTTCTCTATCAATATATATTTTAAAATTGAAAATATTGTGTTTGTATTCACCGCCCCCCCATCTACAAACTGTTTCTATTCTTGTAAACCCTTACGGGACCAACAAGTGGTATCAGAGCAGTGTTTTCTTTCTTTACTTGTGTTTGGCTAATTTTCTGTATTAATTTATCTCTTCTTAGATA